>NC_048434.1:19806426-20016426 GCF_004353265.1 Vitis riparia | reverse complement strand
GGAAATGAGCCCTGGACGCGACACATTGACGACTCTGCCAGAGGAGTCGCAGGCGACGCCTTCCCAAATAGTGCAGCAATTCGAGGTAGATGTCCATGACTTCAAGAGATTTGAAGGGTCGGAGGTGATCTTGTGCTTGAAATCAAGTAATGCCGCTTTATCAATGGCGTGGCAGGCTTCAGATCTTGGCGTGGAGAAGAAGGCTGTGAGGAAGAGAATGAAGAGGAAGGATAAGGTTTTGCTGCAAATGGTGATCTTCATTGAATCAATGGATTGTGAGTCAGTAGAATTGAGAGCTTGAGAGATATCAACTGGGCTGTAGGATGACCCGGGTTTAAAGGCCGTTAATGGCTTGTGTCATCTTAACAGGTGCTCACCCACACGCGCGGCCGGTAGCGTACCAACGCGCTTCAATAGAATAAAAAGCGTGGAAAACGACAAGTCTGCGAGACAATACCAAAGTCCAATTGAATTCCGATTCTTTAGTTAATTGCAAATTAAAATTTGAAAAACAAAGAAAGTTGAACCAATTTGAATGGGATAAATTTATTTTCTAAAAATTGTTAATAATTAGTCTGTGGAGAATCAATCAAACGGTTATAGAATGAGATTTATTTTTAAAAGAAATTTTGACCAAGTTTTGGTATTTAAATCCAATGGTATTTGTAGCAGGTGGACCGAGGCATTGAAAAGGTGGTAATTTTCCATTTAAGAAAAGAGGTGTTAGTGGGAAGGTGCGAGGCACGTGCGATGAGTGGTTGTGGGAGAAAGAAACAAAATCCGGGAGGGAGTTAGTGGGAAATGACAAGGATGGAGTGGCAGACATAGGAAATTGTGGAGTTAAGGGTATCATTGATTCTGGGGGCAAGATTGATGGGCCCAGTGGGCGCCACAGGGCCCACAAGCTTATACTCGCCACTCTGGCAGGATTAAGTGGACCGGAGTGATTAGAATGATGATAATGATTGATGAGGGAAGAGGTTGAAAAAGTGAAGGAAAACAACACTGTATGCGCCGGGATTTAAGGATGCGGACGGTTGAGCCTGAATTTGGAGAGCCTGGCCAAACCTCTCAGACAAACCCAACGGACACTACAATACCGGCCTTAATCATGGGTACCCCTTTACGAGGGTTATAACTTGGGTGGTGAGGGTTGGGTTTGATGTTGGGATATTTGACAACAGGGCGGAGTTTTAAAAAAATTATCATAGTGAGAAAAATAATTTCAAATCTATCGTAGTTTTGTTCAAGTAGGAAAGAGAAATAAATTGAAAGTAAAAAATCGTCTATTTCAAAAGACAATTTTAAAAAATATAAATAAATTGTCTTTGCAAGTATTAGCGATTATGGTAAGCCTTGATTGACAAGCCGATTATGATAAACCTTGATTGACAAGTTTTTGGTAAGCCTTGATTGACATGGTAGGTAAATATTGTATTTGTAATTTGTACATATTTTCTTCATTGTTTAGTTTTACTTTGTTTAGGAACTTTCCTTGTTTAGGAGTCTTGATGTATCTTGCATATATATTGGCAACCAATGAGAACAAAAGAGATAGAAGAAAATTGATCCAAAATCACCTAGAGTTTTTTCATGGTATCAGAGCCATTGTGAGCTAAACATACATCATCATGGCTGGTGATGGGAAGAAAGAAGATGATAGAGGGTCCAACTTTGACAGAAAAATGATGACCCCCTATGCATTGACTTCCAACGATAATCTAGGTAATATAATTATCCAAGTTCAACTGAAAGGTGAGAACTATGATGAATGGGCGCGTGCTGTGCGTACTGCTTTGCGAGCCAAAAAGAAATATGGATTCCTGGATGGATCCATCAAACAACCGGACAACGATTCACCATAACTTGAAGATTGGTGGACCATCAATTCAATGCTTGTCTCATAGGTGTTTAACACCATTGAACCCACACTTTGATCAACCATATCTTACATGGAAAACGTAAAGGAACTTTGAGAAGAAATCAAGCAACGATTTTCTATTGGGAATGGTCCACGTGTACAACAATTGAAATAAGATCTTGTGAATTGCAAGTAGGAAGGACAAGACATAGTTGTCTATTATGGTCGACTCAGTCTCTTTGGGATGAACTGAACAATTATGACTCAATTTCAGTATGTACTTGTATTGGGTGTAAATGTAACATTACCACTCAGTTGGAGAAGAAGTGGGAAAAAGAAAGAGTTCATCAATTCTTGATGGGATTATATGAAGATGGATATGGGACAGTACGTTTTAATATCCTGAGCACCGAACCTTTGCCGAATCTAAATCGAGTTTATGCTATGATCGTACAACAAGAACGAGTACGGACCATGACTCAGACAAAGGAAGAAAGAGGCAGCCCCATGAGTTTTGCAGTGCAGGTTGGTGGTCGAAACCCAGTGGAGGATGGAAAAGACAAGACCGTGATTTGCTCAAATTGCAAGCAGAAGAAACATGAAGCTGATAGTTGCTTTCAACGAATTGGTTATCCAGAATGGTGGGGTGACAGACCACGCACAACCACAGGTGAACGTAGTGGTATGCGTGGATGTAGTGTTCAACAGGGTGTAGGTGGAGGACAAGGGCGTGGAGGGACTGCTAGAGCCAATGTAGTTCAAACGTTAGGAACTGATGGTGGGAGAACTGTTGTGATTGATTATGATAGAACAAGAATTAGTGGGTTGAGTAACGAACAATGGGGCACACTTCTTACCATGTTAAACTCACACAAAGGTGGTGCTAATGAGAGGTTGACAGGTAAGCAAAATATTTTGTCTTGGATTATTGACATAGGGGCTTTGCATCACATGACCGGCACATATGAATGTTTGAATGACTTGCGTGATATTATGCCTTGTCCGATTGGGTTGCCAAATAGAGCAGAGACCAAAGCTTTGAAAGAATGAACTGTGACTCTTCGAGAAAAATTGAAACTACGACATGTTTTGTTTGTGCCTAAATTGAAATGCAATTTGATTTCTGTGTCACAACTTCTTGATGATTCCAATCTTGTTGTTCAATTCACTAATAAAATTTGTGCTATACAGGACCGCAATTCGAGGATGCTGATTGGAGCGGGTGAACAACGTGAGGGGCTTTATTTTCTCAAGGGAGTGGCTCCTATTCGTGCTTACAAGACAACTAGTATTGCGTCTTATGAGCTCTGGCATAGAAGAATGGGCCATCACTCTTCTAGGGTAGTAGATTTAATTTATGAAGTTGATAGTGTTGGTAGAAATGATGGTGTGAAGAATAAGTTTTGTGATATTTGTTTTAGAGCTCAACAAACCAGAGAAGTGTTATTTTCTAGTGATAATAAAGTTAAAGAATGTTTTGACCTGATTCATTGTGATTTATGGGGATCTTATAGGGTTCCTGCTTCTTGTGGAGGTATTTATTTCTTGACAATCGTTGATGACTGTTCACGTGCAGTGTGGATATATTTGTTGAATAGAAAAGATGAAGTTACTTGTGTTCTTAAAAATTTCATCGTAATGGTGAGACGAAAATTTGAAAAAAAATGTGAAAATTGTTAGGAGTGATAATGGTATTGAGTTTATGTGTTTGACAAAATATTTTGCTGAACATGGAATTTTACATCAAACTTCTTGTGTCGGGACACCACAATAGAATGGACGTGTAGAAAGAAAGCATCGTCATATTCTCAATGTAGCGAGAGCCCTGCGATTTCAGACACATTTACCTATTGAGTTTTGGGGTGAATGTGTTCTTATAACTGGATATTTGATTAACAGGACACCATCTGTTTTATTGGATGGTAAGACACCATATGATATCTTATACGGACAAACCTCCTCCTATAAGCACATTCGAACTTTTGGGTGTTTGTGTTTTGCCCATGACCAGAATCGGGATAAAGACAAATTTGCTAGTCGAAGCCAAAAATGTATTTTTGTTGGGTATCCGTTTGGAAAGAAAGGTTGGCGGTTTTATGACTTGGAAAGCGGCGAATATTTTGTTTCAAGGGATGTAATCTTTGTTGAAGCAGAATTTCCGCACTTCAACAATGTTGTTAACTCTTCCTTAACCGAGAATAGAGTCGTGGGTTTCTCTGTAGATGATGAGGACCCGTATATGCAGAATGACATGGAGAAGCAATAGACTTCTGTCTCGAATGTAGAGCACGAGATTGATGTTGAGATGGGTCATAATATGAAGATGACTACTGATGGGAATACTGAAGTAGGAGACAGGGGGGCACCGACGTGTCAAGACCTATGGTGTCTGAGGAACAGTTTGACAAGGGGAAAAGGGTTAAACAACCTTCTGTTCGGTCGAAAGAGTATGTAACACATACCATTCGAGTAAGCCCCTCAGCGAGTTCATCGTTCCAGTCAAAATCCTCAGGTACACCCTATCCTTTAGCACATTATGTGAATTGTGATAAATTTTCTGCACAACATCGGTTCTTTCTAGCAGCTGTTACCACAGGGTGCAAACCAAACACTTATGTTGAGGCAATAAAAGATGAATGTTGGAGAGAGGCGATGAGAAAGGAGATGCAGGCTCTTGAAGACAATGAAACATGGACAGTAGAAGACTTGCCTCCCGGGAAGAAAGCAATCGGGAGCAAATAGGTCTACAAGATTAAATATAATTTTGATGGAAGCATCGAGAGATGCAAGACGTGCTTAGTGATTCTTGGAATCAAACAAGTCGAAGGCATAGATTACAATGAGACTTTTACCCCGACAGCAAAAATGGTCATAGTATGAACGTTTCTTGCCGTTGCAGCTGCGAAAGGTTGGGAACTGCATCAAATAGATGTACATAATGCCTTCTTGCACGGTGAGTTAGATGAAGAGGTATATATGCAGATGCCGCCTGGTTTTGCGTCTCCAACACCAGGTAAAGTCTATAGACTTCGAAAGTCATTATATGGTCTGCGACAGGCACCCAGGTGCTGGTTTGCCAAGTTAGCAGCGACGCTGACAAGTTATGGATTTAAGCAGTCGTATTCTGATTACTCATTATTTACTTATGAAGCTCAACACATTCAACTCAATGTTCTTGTCTATGTTGATGATATAATTATATCTGGAAATGATGGAATGATTGTGCAACAATTCAAAGATTATTTGAGTCGATGTTTTCTGGAAAACTAAAATATTTTTTGGGGATTGAAGTTGCGAGAAACTCAGATGGTATTTTCTTATGTCAACGCAAGTATACACTGGACATCATCTCTAAGGTTGGGCTGTTGGGAGCCAAGCCGGTTGGGACTCCTCTTGAACAAAACCATAAATTAGCACTTGCTGCGAATTCTGATTTACTTGATCCTGGACAATACAGACGCTTGGTGGGTCGACTCATCTACCTGATGATTACCCGGCCAAAACTGTCTTATTATGTGTATATGCTTGCTCAGTTCATGTAGCAACCGAAGGATGAAAATTGGGAAGCAGCCTTGAGAGTTGTTTAATATTTGAAAGACAATCTGGGACAAAGTATCCTTTTGCGTTCTGATTGCGACCTAAAATTGTATGCTTATTATGACTCAGATTGGGCCAGTTGTCCTTTAACACGACGATCTTTGACTGGTTATTTTATTCTTTTAGGTAATTCGCCAATCTCTTGGAAGACCAAGAAGCAACATACGATGTCTCGCTCTTCGGTTGAACCGGAATATAGGTCAATGGCAACCACAACTTGTGAATTGAAATGGTTGAAAGGATTGCTGTCTACCCTTGGTGTGATGCATTCTGACCCTATGCATTTGTACTGTGATAGTCAGACGGCTTTACACATGGCAGCTAATCCCGTTTTTCACGAACGAACAAAGCATATTGAAGTTGATTGCCACTTTGTATGAGATGAGATACAAAATGGTGCTATTCATACTAAGTATGTTCATACTTCCATACAGCTCGCATACATTTTTATGAAAGTTTTGGGAAAATGACAGTTTGACTTTCTTCTTCGCAAGTTGGGCGTTCGGAATCCTCATGCACCAACTTGAGGGGAGGTATTAACGATTATGGTAAGCCTTGATTGGCAAGCCGATTATGGTAAGCCACGATTGGCAAGCCGATTATGGTAAGCCATGATTGACAAGTTTTTGGTAAACCTTGATTGGCATGGAAATTCGTTGATGTTGGCTCGAATACAATTGAATTGAGAAACACTCCATCCAAATTCAATCTAATTCAACTTTTCAACCAAAGTACTAGATCTAATTCAACTTCTCTAGTAATGGATTGATTCTTGAATCTTATTCAGTTTAGACAAATAAGTGTTAAAGAGGTTTTTTAAGACTTTGATTAGGTTTACATTGCTATATGGAAACATTGAATTTATTATTATTATTATTATTACTATTACTATTACTATTATTATACGCAATAATATCTCAATTTGACTTTATCGTGGGTTGACCCATTCCCTTAGTCAAAATCCATCTACATTGTTTTTTTAAAACTTTATTTTATATATTTACATTTAAATTTAAATAATAAATGAAAATGTGGACCTCGCATTTTGGCTCAATGAGTTCCCACTCAATGAAGAAACTCTCTTTTTATTTATTTATGAAAAATTGATTTATTGTTTAGAAAATGACTTGGAGTCGTCACTTATTTTTGTTTTATTTTTTTTTTAAAAGGGTAAACAAAATAAGAAAGAAAATCTTAAGTGTGACTCCTTATTTGGAAAAGGGGGTATGTGAAAAACCAAATCGGGGCTCAAGGGTTAGGTTACTCATTGAAAAGGTACGGTAAAGACCATAACACCCCTCTAAGTCCCTAAAAATGGGTCTCTACTAATAAAATGAAGCGCGTGTAACAATTGATTGATTAAACGTGGACACCAAAAAGTAATCATACATTGGGAGCCAAAACAAAGCATGGAGAATGGTCAAAGTGAGAGCGGGTGTGTACCTTGGTAGCGAGTGAGTAATGCGCCATCATGAAATGGGGTTAGTGCACAAGAATGAACATAAAATATATCACATGCATCATCAAACAGAATATGAAATCACTAATGGCACACATGACATTCAACTGAAGTTCATTTTTATTCTAAGTAAAACTTCTTTGATGTTGGGTCCCCACCAAAACCCAATTTATCTTGCATGAATTGATCTCACAAATTTCATTATTTTGAAATTATGAAAAATTCATTTTTACGTATGTAAAATCAAGAGAAACAGAAAGTTATTCGAAAACCAGAGTGGAATTAAAACTGTTCGAGAGAAAACTGGATTTTTGAAGTTCATTTGAAAATCAGAGTCTCGAAAATTATTTGAAAATTGGAGTCTTGGCAATTAACTTTAAGAATTGGAATTTTGGAAATTGGAAATTAAGTTCGGCAATTGGAAAATTGGAATTTCAGAAATTGAGAACTAAATTTGGAAATCGGAATTTTGAAGAATTGTTTAAAGATGGAATTTTAAAAATAAATAAATAAATAAAATAATAATAATAATAATAATGAAAATAATAATAAGTAAATAAATAAATGCGAAAATTGGAATTTTGGAAATTAAATTTGGAAATCGAAAATTTGAAGAATTACTTAAAGATGATATTTTAAAAATAAATAATAATAAAATAATAATAATAACGAAAATAATAATGATTAAATAAATAAATGTGAAAATTGGAATTTTGGAAATTAATTGAAAATTGGAATTTTGGAAATTAATTGAAAATTGGAATTTTAAAAATTAAAGTTAAGAATTAAAATTTTGAAAATTAATTGAGAATTGGAGTTTTGAAAATTAAATTCAAAAATTGAAAATTTGGAACATTAAACTTTGATGTTAAAATATGAAGAAATAAAATGGAAATGCGAGTTCCACTGGCATGAAAGAGAGTTGGAAGATATTTAAGTGGAGGAAATAGTGAGAGAAAGAAAAAAAAAATAAATAAAGAATGGGTTTGGTGAGTGCGTACGTACGAGAAAGAATGAGAAGGTGTTTGAGTGGAGGAAAAATGTAAGATAAATAGGTATGATGGCTATATATGTATGAGAGAGAATAGGAAGATGTTTGAGTGGTGGAAAATGTGAGGAAAAAAATGGGTATGATGGAAAACGTGAATATTGGAATTTTTGAAATTCGAAATTAAATTCGGAAATTGGAATTTTAAAAAAATTATTTAAGGATGGAAAATTTAAAATAAATGAATAAAATAATAATAATAATAACGAAAATAATAATGAGTAAATGAATAAATGCGAAAATTGAAATTTTGGAAATTAAGTTTGGAAATCAGAATTTTGAAGAATTACTTAAAGATGGTATTTTAAAAATAAATAATAATAATGATTAAATATATATAAATGTGAAAATTGGAATTTTGGAAATTAAATTTGAAAGAAATTGGAGTTTTGAAAATTATTTGAGAATTGAAGTTTTGAAAATTAAATTTAGGAATTAGAATTTTGGAAATTAAATTTAAAAGAAATTGGAGTTTAGAAAATTATTTGAAAAAAATTGGAATTTAAAAAAATTATTTGAGAATTGGGATTTTGGAAATTAGATTAAAAAAACCTAAGCTTTGAAAATTAACATTTGAAAACGTGAATTGAGAATTAAAAAATAAATGAGGGCATTTAAAGAAAAAAAGAAAATAGGTCCATCAAATGCTAATGGTGTATGTAGAGACTTTATATTATTTTATAAAAGGTTGTGTACAATCAAATTGTACTTTGTTGATTTTTTTTTTTTTTTTTGCTTTTGCTTCATTTGATCCAACCTTGTCTTTTATTATATTAATATTGTGGATACCACAAATTCGTGTAAGCGGAATGATGCACTGGCCCACAATGCTCGTAGCCCCACTTTGCACAATAGCATCACTTGGACTTAGATTGGCAAAGTCTTCAAGCATTCTTAGTGCAATCAAAAGATTAATAATAACAGTGGCTGCAAATTCCACTTCTCCAAGAAAATCGCCCTCACCTGCTCACACAACGCTTTCAACTCCGCCTCCGGTAAAGGCTTATAGTCCATCAGTTTGTTTTTCATGGGCAAGTGAGAAAAAGCAAAAGGCAAAGAAAAAATGGGTCTTCTCGAATCCGAATCTGCTTACGGTTTTGAATTAAAATAGGAAAAACATAAAAACTAATCAATTGCCACCCGTGAAACTAGAGTTGAATAACAGAGGTGAAAACCAAAAGCCGAGAGACAGCCTTTTGGGCTATGAAAATGATTTATATACTGGAGTGGTTTGAGGGTTGGCCATTTAAACCATATGCACTGTGAACTTTTGCACCTTTTTCTTTGGTAGCTTGAGCCAACCAACTTATAAAACAACAAAAATTGAAGCAATGACTCTATGAGTTGGGTGTGTGCAGGTGGGTAAGAGTTGAAAGCAGAGCATGCGCTATTGCAGGCCATCACCTGCTTGTTGTCTTGAGATCTCACTTGGAGACCCACCGGACACATGGTGTTGAGGAGGTTGAGGTTGGAAAGATGAGAGGTGGGGATAAATTCAGCTGGTGATAGACAACACTATGCACTCGGAACACCTACAGAAAACATAGAAGAATAACAAGAAAACAGAGCATCCAAAAAAAGAAAAACAAAACCGCACCAGTGCTTACCTGAGAGCTCCTAAAAAAAAAAAAAATAGATATTCTCCCTAGCTGCTGCCTGTTTTCTTGTCATATGCTTAGCTCGTTCCCCCCTTGCTTTGTTTTCACTCCCGAAATCATGTTCTCTATTTTTCCCCTACCCCCTGCTTCTTTTCTTTTTCTCTTTTGCTCTTTTGTTTTTTCATCCAGTTGGTTTTCTTCTCCACCAAGCCTCCACCAACCATCACCTTCTGAAGCTCCAACCACCGCCATGGCAATGGTCACATCCTCTCCCACATGTCCCATGCTGCTCGTTTATCTCCAAAGTCGGTCCCCACTCTAAACGAGATTTCCAACTTTTCCCCAGGTGGTCCCAAAACAAAAGAAAAGCCATTAGTTTTTGAAAGGGTCTACAAATATGCCCCTCTTCGATAGAATTCATGAGTGTAAGGAACATGAACACTAGCGTGAAAAGAAAGTGTGAATAGTGAGTGAAATGAAGTGAACTCTACCGAAGAAAAAGAAAGACCCCTAAAGGTATACATGTAGAACACAAACTCGCCCAAACCAACAGAGAAACAAAAAGAACTCTAAAATCCTAAGAGAAAAGTGGATATCTCAAAGTGCCTCTAAAGTCGCGCTAAGGATCTGGAATCCTTCTAAGATGTCTCCAAAAGTGACTCAAATATCGAAGTCAAAGTTGAGCAATAGTCGAACTACCTAGGAGCATAGAGATGAACATATATAAAAGGAAAACTACACATGCACCATACAAGAGTGCGAAGTGAGGGACACCAATGATACAATCAAAACACAAGCTATGAGCTCAAAGAGTTATATCACACACAAGGAAGGATGATAAGCTCTGGAAAGTCATGACTTCGAATGCCTGAAATGTGGCTCTGAATGCCAAAACTGAGATGAACGATTTCGAATAACTAAACTATGACTATGAATGCCTGTGGGAGGAATGGCTCTGAAAGCCTATGGAAATGGGGACTCTGAATGCAAAAATGAGAAAGTAGTGGCTCTGAACACCAATGGAAGGAAATGGTGGCTTTGAATGCCTAAATCGGAAGACATGACTCTGAACGCCTAAACTGGAAGAGATGACTCGAAACGCCTAAAACTAGAAGAGATGACACTGAACGCCTAGAACTGGAAGAGATGGCTATGAACGCCTAAATCGAAAAAGATGGCTTTGAACACCTAAACTAGAGGAGATGGCTCTGAATGGCTAAACTGGAAAAGATGACTCTGAACGCCTAAACTAGAAGAGATGGATCTGAACTCCTAAACTGGAAAAGATGGCTTTAAACGCTTAAACTAGAAAAGATGACACTTAATGCCTAAACCGGAAGAGATGACTCTAAATGTGAAAACTAAAAACACGGCTTTGAACGCCAAACTGAAGATATGATTC
The DNA here is from genome assembly GCF_004353265.1 of Vitis riparia. NCBI lineage: Eukaryota > Viridiplantae > Streptophyta > Magnoliopsida > Vitales > Vitaceae > Vitis > Vitis riparia. The sequence goes on along the minus strand of NC_048434.1, from coordinate 20,005,461 downwards.
TGAACGCCAAACTAAAAAGGGTGATGACTCTAAATGCCAAACTGAAGACATGACTTTGAACGCCTAAAACCGATGAAAGTGGATCAAAATAGTAAGAATGACTCTGAATGCTAAATTAAAAGAAAATGGAAACCCTAAATGCTAGCAACATGGCTCTGAACATCGAACTAAAAGAGAAAGACAACTCTAAATGCTAGGAATGTGGCTCTGAACGCTGAAACTAAAAGGGACATCTTTCTTAAACTAGGAGAGATGACTTTCTAAACGCCTAAAACTGAAAGAGATGGCTCTGAATGCCTAAACTGGAATAGATGGTGGCTTTGAACACCAATCGGAAGAAAGACATGATGACTTTGAATACTGAACTAAGAACAAACAACGACTCTGAATGTCAAACTGAGAATGTGGCTCTGAATGCCAAACTATGGGAGATATGGTGGAGATGGTGGCTCTGAACGTCAAACTAGAAAGAGATGGTGGCTTTGAACGCCCAAATTGAGAAGATAGCGACTCTGAATGCCCAAACTAAGAAGAGGTGGTGGCTCTAAACACCGAAACTGAGAAGATGGTGGCTTTGAACTCCGAAACTAAAAAGAGATGGTGGCTCTGAACTCCTAAATTGAGAATAGATGGTGGCAACGAATGCCCGATCATGATAAAAGGATGGCTTTGAATGCCCAAATTGAGAAAAGATTGTGGATTTGAATGCCCAAACTAAGAAGATGGTGGCTCTGAATGCCTAAATAGAGAAGAGGTGGTGGCTTTGAACGCCCAAACTGATAAGATAGTGGCTCTAAACGCCCAAATCGAGAAGAGGTGGTGGCTTTGAACGCCTAAACTAAGAAGAAATGGTGGCTCTGAATGCCCAAATTGAGAAGAGATAATGGTGGCTCTGAATTCCCAAACTGAGAATGTGATGAGATAATTAGAGGAAAATATGCCCTAGTGTAGCGTGCCGCTACAACTTTTAGTACATAGAAAGGGTCTGAAAGAGACTCTATGAGTCTCAAAAGATGTTCCGTTAACGAATCGGAATGGTCAAATCGACTATCAATATGGCTTTACAGCCCATCGGACTGAATCACGAGACCTGATGATGTGTCACAATAGGTCGGATGCCTCTAACTTGACATGCTCTGCTAGAAGAATCCATCATCATCTCAAAAGAAGGATCCACTAGGGAGTCACGAGAGAACAATCCGTCGGGGAAACTATCGCATCCTCGACACAAAAAATCTACTGGAAAGTCATGGATAGCGGGGCAGTCAAAACCCGGAAGGTCGTGCTCCTCTGGAGGTTCATCTCGGCCAAAAGTCATTGAAACAGTGACACAGTAATGTAGATAAACATCACTCGATAGAGTAATGAAAACTGTAACAAATCTGCGAGAAAACAAACATCTCCACAGCTAGAGAAGTGAAATATGCCCCAGTATAGCAACTAGGGCATCCGGTCTATCCTGATAACTCGAGAATAGCTCCATGGGATGTATAAGAGATCTGACATGTATTCTATTGAATGATGACATGGGAGGTTGCGCATCTGAGGTAATTCCATCTAAGAATCACGATAATATCAGAAAGCACGAGCCTGACTGAATGACTCAAGGAAGACTCCACTAGAGAATCAAAACAAAATGAAAGCAAACCATCGGTCCGGTGTGTATCTCATGATTGGGACGATCATGCAAATCAATGAAGATTTACAAATCTTAACCAAAATGAAAATATGCCCCAATATGACATCAAATGTGAGATAGGTCGAAAAACCAGATGATATCAAATCATCCATCATCGAATATGCAATCCTGGTCATCCACGTCCATATCTGAATTGAACCCACAAATAAAAAAGGCGTACCCCAGAAGGAGAAACATGATGACAACCAAATGCCGAAAAATATGGGTATGATTGGATGGCTCTAGAGAGGCTATATTGGGGGATCACGATAAGATAACAAACAAGTCATCATCTTGGCGTGTATCTCGTAGGTGGAAATGATCATGCAACTCCATGAAGATTTGTAAATCTCAATTGAAATGGAAATATGCCCCAATATGGAATCAGATATGGAATAAGTTGAAAATCGGACAACATCATATCGTCCATCATCAAATGTGTGATCTCTGTCATCCACGTCCACGGTTGAATCAAACCCAAACATCAAGGAGACGTCTCCCGGAAGAAGAAGCATGATGATATCTTAATGTCGAAAAGTATGAGTCTGATTGAATGACCGAAGAGAGACTCCACTGGGGGGTCATGATAAGATAACAATAGACTATCAACTCGACATGCATCCCGTGAGTGATGAGAATCATGTGACTCCATGAAGATCTACAAATCTCAACCGAAAGGGAAATGTGCCCCAGTATGACATCAAATGTGTGGTAGATCGAAAAATCAAACAACCTCAAATCATCCATCATCAAATGCATGATCCCGATCATCCATATCCACAACTGAATTGGGTCCAAACATCAAATAGGCGTCTTCCAGAAGAAGAAGCATGATGGTATCTAAATATCAACCAAATCTCAAATACCCATCATGTGACCATAGTCTCAAACATAGTACCTCTTTAGCTGATCCACGTTGGTCAGCTCCAAGAATCGGTTTCTATCTAGATCCATCAACCATGCAACGCCCTCTAAGGTCAGCTCCCTAATGAAGTAAGGTCTGCTCCAATTGGGTCTTAACTTCTCTCTTAGATCTTGGATCAATCCCCTGATGACCTTCAGAACTAAGTCACCTTTTTGTAGCGGTCTAGGCTTGACCCACTTCTTAAAAGCACGTGCCATCTTCCTCTAGTATGCACGAACATGGTTTGCTGCCCTCAACCTCCTCTCATCTAGGAGATTAAGCTGGTCTAAACCAATCTGCCTCTGGAATCTGCTGCTCTAATGCTACCCTCAATGAACTCATCTATATCTCAACTAGTAGCACTGTCTCCATACCATACATTAAGGAGTAGGGTGTAACTCTTGTAAAGGTGCGAAAAGAAGTTCGATAAGCCCATAATCGGAAACAGAGTTTCTCTGACCAATCCCGAGAAGTCTTGACTATTCTCCGTAAGATCCTCTTAATATTCTTATTTGCACCCTTTACTGCCCCGTTCGTCTACGATCTGTACGCAAACGACTTATGATGTTGGATACCATATCTCTACACTAAAGTGTCAACCTCTGCTCTAAAATGTATACCTTTATTTGAGATCAACTCATGAGGGACTCCATAGCGACAGATAATGTGTGATATGATGAAACTATCAACTCTAGCCAATGTCAATCTCGCATATGAGGTGGCCTCCACCCACTTGGTGAAATAATTGATGGCAACCAAGATGAACTCATGACCACTGGAAGACTTCGGTGAAATCTTTCCAATGATGTCGATACCCCATACTGAAAATGACCATGGTGAAGTCAACGCATGTAACTTCGAATGCGACACGTGAATGAGGTCCCCGTGTATCTAACACTCTGGACATCTCTAAACAAACTGACAACAATCCGTCTTCATAGTCAACCAGAAATAGCCAGTCCTCATGATCTTACGGGCCAACATATGCCCTCCCATATGTGGTCTGCAGACTCCCGCATGAACCTCTCTCATCACTCAATCGGTAGAAACGCGATCTAAGCATAATAGCAACATCCCATCAGTTGATCGTCTGTACAATGTCTCACCACAAATCACGAATTAGGCGGTCAATTGTCTCAATGCTCTCTTATTCTTGGCCGTGGCGACCTCATGATATGCACCAAGTCTCAAAAATTGGTATATGTCATGGTACCAAAGTAAGCCATCATTGAACTCTATTTCATCAATCAAACAACAATAAGCAGGAACTGATCTCGACTCAATCAATAAAGGACGAACAACGGTATCAGTGGGAATATCAATCATGGAAGCTAGAGTAGCTAAGGCATCAGCGAACTAGTTCTGCACTCTAGGCAGATGTATGTATCTCAAATCATCGAATCTCTAAACCAGTAGCTCCAAGTATGCATGGTAAGTGATTCATGCCCAATTGGTGTATCAGCTGATTTATGTCCAGCTGGTACTCCTTGATGGAGGGAGTAATCAACAAAATTTATAACCAATTACACCATGAACTAGGGTAGCAAAGAAAAAGCTACTATAACATAGTGGTTCTAGGATCGTTCACTGGGAAGGGTTTTCAAACTGAAAATGATACCAATTCAAAGTGAATTGGTGCTGTTTCATTTCAAGGTTAGCTTAAGAAATAAAACACAAACTTTGGTTGAAAAAGGTTTAGATTTAGACTAACGGCACAACAAGTACTGGAAATTACTTATGAAGAAAAACATTCCTTGGAGATTTAGGTTTACAGGGGAGGTTCCTTATGCAAAAACATAGCTCCGGTCAGTTGGTTCATTTCCTCGCATTAGAGAATTATCATAAAGTCAATTCTCTAACCGGTGTTATACAAATGCATCCCTCAATTGGATTTCAGCTCTAATTCTCTCTCACTAATGCAACTTGCAATGGTTCAAGCCTCTCACTTAGCCTTCACCATTCAAGGTGATCTTTAACCTTGGATTACCCGTCAAAAGCTCGCAAAAGATAATTAATGGATGTCTCCTTAGAGTCCAAAAGCTTACCAAGTGTTGGCTATTCTAGAAAATCCTACCTTCAAGTCACCTCCCAAAGGCTCGCAAGGGGTAAACTAGTGCATCTCCATGGATAGAGATCACTTGCCTTACCAAGTGTTGGCCCAGGTGACTCCAAGGCATTTTAAGTTAACTAAAAACATAGAAACCATTCACGGGACACACTTTCTCTTCATTCATAGCTGAAACCACAAAGCTACTGATTCTTGCACTTGGAACCTTTCCCGACAACCTTAATTCCAAGGAACTAAAAGGTTTAGTTACTCATTCTCTAGGGAAACTTCCTCAGAGAGTGCATAACTTAGTAAATGAAAAATACAATCAAAGTGAGAAGGTAAGATAGAGCTCAAGCTCTGTATTTTACTTTCTTTCAAACTTTTACAAAAAGTTCGTCACCCTGAGAACAGGCTCTCTGGGCTCTATTTATAAGAATATTACATTAATAGTTATTACATGGATATTTAGCCTTTTTCCTAACTTAAAAGCAAAGGAATCCTATAATTGGTGGCTTACAAGGAGAGTTTGGGGATTTAAACAACAAAAATCTAAAGAAAAATATCTCAAAGTGTCGGTTACAAATATCGGGCAGCACTAAGGACCATTTCGCAGGTGAAAACGTGGTCTGCGAGATTTCGCAGATGCATAAAAAGGGCTGCGAAATTACTTCGCAGCAAACGGCTGATTTCGCACCGCTGCAAAGTGGTCTTTCAACTTGCGGATATTAGCTTCCAACTTGTCGTGAAACTTCAGGGGGAATTCCACAGCACTGTGCAAAAAGGCTACGAAATCATTTCGCAACAAAAGGGTGATTTCGCAACGCTGTGCAAAATTCTTCCTTCAGCTTGGAGTGATCGGCTTCCAATGGCTGTAACTCCTTCATTTCAACTCCAAATTGTGTACCGTTTGAAGCATTGGATTTTTGACTTCCTAAGCTTTAAAATGACATATAGCATGCATAAATTGGACTTCAGGAAGTGCTCCAAAAGTGGCTGACATGACTGTTATCAAGAATGCTTCATGGCGGATTTCTCTTTGCTTCTCCTCCTTGCATTCTGGATTTGCTTATGGCAAAGGACTTCAAAGCTTTAGTTCTTCATGCCTCTGAGCTATTCATTGCTTTGCCATGGATTCCAAATAACTCTCCTCAATCTCATAAAGCTTTGGTGATCAAAAAGCTATCAAAACACCAAAACTTAACACAATTTGATTAGAATTGATTGCAAGGGTCCTTAACATGTTAATTGGGTTAAAAGGCAATAACTACTACTCAAAAGTGTTTAAAAGGATTAATTACAAGCTATCAAATATCACTTTTTGAGTAGTAATCAGTAAGGTCTAAGTTTCACATCTTTAGTCTTCCACTCGCCCTGAATCTGTCTCAATACTAGATTGGAGTCACCAAACACCTCCATCTGTCTTATCCCAAGCTCAAGAGCTATCTTTAATCCCAAGATGCAAGTCTTATAGTCAACAATATTGTTCATGGCAGGATGTCGATCCGAGAATGCCAAATGAACAGATCTACGAATGTGGTCGCCATGAGGGGATATCAACAAGACACCAATCCCGTATCTAGAATGGTTGGCCGCACCATCAAAGTACATGCACCAACCTGACAGACTAGTCACAACAAAAATATCCTCATTTGGGAAATCATCATCAATAGCTCTACCATCAGGAACCGGTAATAAGGCTAAGTGATCTGCAACAATGCTCCCTCTAATAGACTTTTGAGTGACATAATGAATGTCAAACTCGTTCAGAAGTACTAACCATGTCATGATTCGTCCGACCAAAGCAGGCCTGTCAAACAAATATCTCAAGGGGTCAAGACGAGATATTAAGTGCACCGAATACTCGGTCATGTAATGTCTCAGTCTTCGAGTAGCTCAAATTAATGCCAAGCAGTAGCACTCAATCATGACATATCTCATCTCAAAATCTAACATCCTCTTACTCAAATAATAAATGACTCGCTCCTTGCCCGAATCATTGAGTTGAGCCAACATGCAACCCAAAGCTACGTTTGAAACCGACAGGTATAGGAGAAGTAAATGATGACCTGGTGTAGCAGGCACTAAGACTGGAGGTGATAACAAGTACTCTCTGATTCTCTCAAATGCTCGCTGACACTAATAATCCCAAATGGTAGGTTGATTCTTCCTCAAGAGTCGGAAAATGGGCTCATAGATATCCGCTAATCTAGCAATGAATCTGCTGATGTACTGAAGTCTACCCAAGAAGCCTCTGATCTCTCTCTCGGTCCTCGGCGCAGACATGTCAAGGATGACTCTAATCTTATTCAGATATGCCTCTATGCCTCTCTCACTGACCATGTACCCTAGTAGCTTCTTAGAAGTCACTCCAAAAGTGAACTTCTTGGGATTCAGTCTCAATCTGAACTGCTTGATCCTCTCAAAGAATCTCTCCAAAGCCACTAGGTGATCAGCTCTATCTCGGGATTTCACTATCATGTCGTCTACATAAACCTCGACATCCCGGTGCATCATGTCATGGAAAAGAGTGGTCGTTGCTCTTTGATAGGTAGCTCCTACATTCTTTAACCCAAACAAAATCACTTTGTAGGAGTAAGTACCCCACTCAATAATGAAGAATGTCTTTATGTCCTCTGGAACCATCAAAATCTGACTGTACCCGGAAAATCTGTTCATAAAGGACAACATCGAATGACCTTCCGTACTATCAACTAACATGTCAATGTGTGGGAAAAGAAAATCATCCTTAGGACTAACCTTGTTGAGATCTTGGAAATCAACACAAACTCTCACATTGTTGTCCTTTTTAGGAACATGGATGACATTGGCCAGCCACTCGGGATACTCGACCATGGATAAGAATCCTACACTGAGCTGCTTCTGAATCTCTTCTTTTACCTGCAAGCTCCAGCGAGGATGCAATCGTCTCAACTTCTGCTTAACCGGTCTAGCATGAGGCAGAAGTGGCAAACGATGCTGGACAATAGATGGATCAAGGTCTGACATGTCCTCATAAGACCATGCGAAAACGTCCAAATACGATCTGAGCAATTGGATGAGGTTGTCTCTCTCATCTGTAGATAAATCCGATCTGATCCTCAACTCCCTAAGTTGATCTGCTGTGCCGAAAGCAACAACCTCTGTGTCCTCTATAGCAGGTGAAACTCTCTGATCAATGGGTCCGAATCAGAAGCAGACGACGAGTCATCATCTGAATCATGCTGTGCAATCTCATCGTCTATATCAAATATCTGTGACGTGGGTGAGAAAGGTGCAGATAAAGTGATATAAAAAAGACAGATAGATACTTGAAAATGCTCAAATCCATAAATGAAGAGTCATGAACATCGTCAGAATGGGAGACAAGTCACAATAAAACATCAAATGAAAGAAGTGAGTCCACAAAGTAGGACACTCTCTCAACTGAGCTAACAAAGTCGTTAAACAAACCATCAACTATATCGTCCTCTATAAACTCCGGAGTGAGAGCAATCTAGATCTTCTCAGCAATCTCGATGGCAGACACCCCAAAAAGGTTGAATGGCATAGCAAGCTCAGGTCAAACTATCTCTTCGATCTGACTCATACTCATTACGAGTATCTCGTCAATGTACTCGTCATGTGGAATAACTCCATCAACTATGTCTCCGATCTCGGAAAATATCCTGTGCTCATCGATCTCATCCGGGAAATAAAGCGTCATTAGGCTCATATGATCAGGAGATGATAGGGCGACTAACGTAGATGCTGAAGTGCCAAGAGCTTCGTCACTCAACTGCAGCTAGTGGACAAGACACTGAAGCTTGACCTCCTAAACAGTGTTGAGCCCCCCAATAATCCCATCTAAAGACATCTATGACCCTGACGCCCTCACGAAGTAGTCCACCAAACTCATGGTGAATGGGCAAATAGGATAGTCGAACGATGTGTGAGTCAATCCGGCCCTCACCCGTTCCTTGCGCAATCGCACCCCATATATCTATAATCGACCTTAGTGGAGATGAACCCGAGTTCGAACGGTACATCGTGATATGGGATAGTCATGAACTCATTGGGCTCGTACTGATGTCGCTCCAATCCCATACCGGGTAAATAAGACATACTCCTCATCAAATCGAGCACCACCGTGCTGCCGTGCTGATCAAATGACATGGCCATGAAATCTCGGAAAAAAATCCTCCATCTCTAGGGTCTACACCTCGTCAAATGTGAATCCAATCATAAATAAGTCGTCATCATTATAACTAATTTGAAGCACTAGCTCAGCAAAAATGAACATATTTCCCGCAAACTGCACAATGACGACCTAGTCATCGTTAATGAACTTCACTTTCTGATGAAGGGAAGAAGGAATGGCCCCAGCTCTGTGGATCTAACGTCGGCCCAAAAGCGGGTTAAAGGATAAAGGAATCCTCAAAACCTGGAACAAAATAGCAGATGTGGTCAGACCTATCAGTAGCTCAATCTCCAGAGTGTCCATGACTTCCCTTCAAGTGTTATCGTATGCTCAAATTGTCTGAGTGGAGGGACCAAAGTCATAGGGCGCATAGCCAAGGGCAATGGCAGTGGCCAGAGGGCAGATGTTCAGGGCCAAGCCATTGTCTAAAAAGAAAAATGAGACTCGATGACCTGAACAACCGACTGAGATATACAGTAGGCGTGTATGGTCCGGACCATCAATTGGCAAGTCATCATCTGAGAATACTATACAAGTGGCTCTGCCAGCCGTCACCATGTGAATCAGTCCCTCTGGGGTGGTGGTAGTCTCGACCCTAATTTGGCTCAAGGCTCGAATCAATGCATCTAGGTGAGTACTGGAAGATTCCATCAAACTCCAAATAGAAATGCGAGCCTATGTGTTCTATAATTGCCTCAGAATCTCGTCATCCTTTTTCCTGACCTCCTCGGGAGCGAATGTCCCCTCTAAGGGTCTAGCAATTGTGGGAGGCGGTTATCACAATACCTTATCCACACGAATAACATACTGTATATCAGGAATGTGAACATCATCAACATATGGAGTCTGAACCTCCTCAACATCCGGAATCAAGACAAATGGCGTCTGAACACTGTAATGTGAGAAAGTTAATGGCTCGACTATGGCCGTTTATACTAATGCCGCTTTAGGAATCAGTCTGAATGGAGTAGGCACCCGAGGACCCAAAGTCACTCTGCCCATCTCATAAATCCCGTCTGATACTATGGGCTCTAGAGTTGACTCATCCCAACTCAACATGTGGATGTGATTGTCAAACTCAGCAAAGTCTAGGAAATGTATGCCATTAGCCGAATGGGAAATCGCGTGTGTGGTGTGGGATGGTAATGGGTTTGTGGTTACACTCGATTGACCCAAGTGAACCAAACCCTAATCAATCAGATCCTAGATGGCATGTCTTAGAGTAGTACAGCGATCGGTCTCATGTCCAGGCCCTTAATAGTATGCACAGTGTAGATCCATCATGAACTGAGGCGGAACAGGCTGAAGTGGTAGTCTAGGAATGAGAGTCGTCAACAATCCCGCCTCTGTAAGCTTCCAAAGAGCTTGGCTCAACGACATGCCTAATTGTGAAAACTACCGTTGCGTTCTCAAAGCAAAATAAGTAAAGGTCTGCTGAGCTATGGGCCTTGGATAAGATGATGTAGGTTTCGCGGCAAACTGCGCTGCAAAACATGGCTGCCTTGTAGCAAAGTATGAAACATGAGGTCTCTTTGTGCCCTGGGCAGCATAATAAGACAACGATAATGTCGGAGGCGTGTGAGCCTGATCATAAATCTGATGAGGTGCTCGTGGCCTGTACTGATGAGATGCATAAGAAGGGTGAGTCCCAGGAAGCTGTGGAACTAGCTGATGACGCCTAGGAGGCCTCTAACTGGTAGAACTGATAGCACTCACATCAACCGATCTCTGTCATCCGGATGGTTTCTTCCCTTTAACATCAACAGGGGAAGAATTTGTCCATAGACCTTTAGAAATACTGTCCTCAACATCATATAAAGCCAAAACCAGATAGTCAAAGTCTGTGAAGGGTACCCTGACCACATGTCTAGCAATCCTAGGCTGTAGACTCCTCAGAACCATCTGTATCTAATCTCTCTCTGATGGCCTATCAATAATCTAGGTTATTTTCCCGCGCTAGTGGAAGATGAATGAAGAAACAAACTCGTCTGATATCTGTGTTAGAGCCTCAAGCTCTCTCCTCGATACATCTACGATGGTATTAAACGAAAATTGTCGCAAAAACTCTTGGGCCAAGTCATCCCATGTCCTGCGTCGCGAGGACTCCAAAGATGCAAACCAACGCTAGGCCGTTTCACTCAGAGATAATGGAAATAAGGTGATCATATGTGACTCGTCTAATCCGTGGGCCCTCATCATTGTGTTGTAGAGTTAGAGGTGAATGCGAGGACAACCAATGCTCATGTATCTCTCAATGTCAGGCATTCTAAACTTGGTCGGTAAACTGGCCACTAGCATACCCTCAAGATCATCCCAAATAGTTGAACGGTCAGATACTCTCAATTGTCTCATATGCTACTCAATACGGTCCATACGTGCGTGAGCATCATCAATGACTGTGGTCTGAACTATTGCACGTGGGGTAACCTTAGAATGACCATGCAACAGATAAGGTGAGGCTTGAGGCACTATCGGAACAAGTGGTGGTGGTGGAGGTGGCAACGAGTCATGAGGTGTCTCATCCTGAACTGTGGACGGTCTACTCTGCTAACTGCCTATCTCCTGCCTAAAATTGGCCAAGGCCTCCTAAATAGAATTCATGGCGGCTGTGAACTGATCAATCGTGACAACCTATTGATCTATATCTGATATCTCCGAAAATCGGATTAATCTCTCATCTACTCTTAACCAAGATGGTAAATCCAGATTGAGAACAAAGCATCGATCATGGAACATGAGAAACGAAATAAGGGCACGCCACAAGGAAAACACAGAAGAAATGTTAATCTGAGCTAAAACGAGCAAGACATCAAAGTGTAGACGGACTGTCCGACCGTAACTCAAACTCGTACTGATCTCGGTGCACTCTTAACTGGAGATTAAAAGAGGGAATATTGAATCCAAACTGTGACCAAAGAGGCTTTGAAGGCCCTCAGATGCACCCACGTGTAGGGATGGAATCCTAATCGAAGGATCTATGGCTCAATCTACAAAGTTAAGGTGGCTTTAAAAGAATAAGGGTGGACTTTAAAAGATCCATAGCAGAAGAGATCATACCCTCCGACGGTACGCTACCCTCTGCATGTCTCCGAAGAGAAGGGACGCTTCCATGCAAGGTGGTCATCACCTCCACACATGCACTACCTCGACATCCCAGGGGGTTTCCTATGATGAAACCTCTTAAGACTTTCAACACTCAATAGTCAACCAAAATGCGCAGTGAGTGGTGTGGGTGCATTCGAAAACCCTATGAAGCTAAAATAAAAAGAGGAAACATACTGGTTGCACAAATATCCATGAAACCTAGTTCCGGGATATACAGGTCTTCAATGATCAGACTCCAATCAACATCAACGTGTTGGTCACCTTCAGAATGCTCCCAAACATCGATATAGCCCGTTGTTAGACCCTATTCCTAACCTCTAGCTCGGTCAAAGAAACAAGCACACACAAGGCCTCACATTTGCAAAAGTGAGAGCCAAGATGAAAGAAATGATAGAAACCAGAGGGTTGGAGGTAAATGGATAGATGTGCGGCCCACATGGACAAATGTCATGCAATCACACAGAGGGGGCATTCATGCAACATACAATCAAACAAAGTACGAATATACCACTCATGTCCACATACGAGCTATGACAATCAAGATGAATAATGACAAATACAGCATGCTCAAAGATAATCAAGATAATATACAAGCCAGAGAATCAACACATCAAGTCAAATGATATACAACAGTGAGTCTATGCATGTGAAGTGAGCAGAACAATCATGGCAAAATCAAAGTTACTATACAACAGTAAAATAATCAATCAATATAATCAACATGTCAATGTCTCAAATGAATATAGCAATGAAGCACAGAAACATTGCTATATTAGAATCCTCAATCAAGATAATCAATCAACATAATTAACATGTCAATGTCCCAAATGAATACAATAACCAAGCACACATCCAATGATATTAAGAGCTCTCAATGTGCAATCAAGAGATAGGTACCCATTGATCGACCCATCAAATGCCACATTTTCCTTATCTTAAGTTCAAGCTTGACCCTCTAAATAATCCCTAGTGGAGTCACCATTTTGTGGACCTTGCATTTTGGCTCGATGTGTTCCCGCTCGATGGCGAAACTCTCTTTTTATTTATTTATGAAAAATTGATCTATTGTTTATAAAATGACTTGGAGTCGCCACTTATTTTTGTTTTATTTTTTTTAAAAGGGTAAACAAAATAAGAAAGAAAACCCTAAGTGTGACTCCTTATTCGAAAAATGGGGTCTATGAAAAACCAAATAGGGGCTCGGGGGTCAGGTTACTCATTGGGAATGTACGGTAAAGACCGTAACACCCCTCTAAGTCCCTAAAAACGGGTCTCTACTAATAAAATGAAGCGTGTGTGACAATTGATCGATTAAACGTGGACACCAAAAAGTGATCATACATTGGGAGCCAAAACAAAGCATGGAGAATGGTCAAAGTGAGAGCGGGTGCGTACTTTAGCAGCAAGCGAGTAATGCGCCATCATGAAATGGGTTTAGTGCATAAGAATGAACATAAAATATATTACATGTATCACCAAACAGAATATGAAATCACTAATGACACACATGACATTTCACTCAAGTTCATTTTTATTCTAAGTAAAACTTCTTTGATGTTGGACCCCCACCAAAACCCAATTTATCTTGCATGAATTGGTCTCACAAATTTCATTATTTTGGAATTATAAAAAAATCATTTTTACCTATGTAAAATCAAAATAAACAGAAGGTTATTCGAAAACCAGAGTGAAATTAAAACTGTTCAAAGGAAAACTGAATTTTTGAAGTTCATTTGAAAATCGAAGTCTTGCAAATTAAATTTAAGAATTGGAATTTCAGAAATTGAGAACTAAATTTGGAAATCGGAAATTTGAAGAATTGTTTAAAGATGGAATTTTAAAAATAAATAAATAAATAATAATAATAATAATAATAATGAAAATAATAATGAGTAAATAAATAAATGTGAAAATTGGAATTTTGGAAATTAAATTTGGAAATCGGAATTTTGAAGAATTACTTAAAGATGGTATTTTTTTAAAAAATAAAAAATAATAATAATAACGAAAATAATAATGATTAAATAAATAAATGCGAAAATTTGAATTTTGGAAAATAATTGAAAATTGAAGTTTTAAAAATTAAAGTTAAAAATTGAAATTTTGGAAATTAATTGAGAAATGAAGTTTTGAAAATTAAATTCAAAAATTGAAATTTTGGAACATTAAACTTTGATGTTAAAATATGAAGAAATAAAATGGAAATGTGGTTCCACGGGCATGAAAGAGAGTTGGAAGATATTTAAGTGGAGGAAATAGTGAGAGAAAGAAAAAATAAATAAATAAAGAATGAGTTTGGTGAGTGCATACGTGTGAGAGAGAGAATGAGAAGGTGTTTGAGTGGAGGAAAAAGGTAAGATAAATAGGTATGATGGCTATATATGTATGAGAGAGAATAGGAAGATGTTTGAGTGGAGGAAAATGTGAGAAAAAAATGGGTAAGATGAAAACGTGAATATTAGAATTTTTGAAATTGGAAATTAAATTAGGAAATTGAAATTTTGAAAAAATTATTTAAGGGTGGAATTTTTAAAATCAATTAATAAAATAATAATAATAACAACGAAAATAATAATGAGTAAATGAATAAATGCGAAAATTGAAATTTTGGAAATTAAGTTTGGAAATCGGAAATTTGAAGAATTACTTAAAGATGGTATTTTAAAAATAAATAATAAAAAAAGATAATAATAATAATAATGAAAATAATAATGATTAAATATATAGATGTGAAAATTGGAATTTTGGAAATTAAATTTGAAAAAAATTACAGTTTTGAAAATTATTTGAGAATTGGAGTTTTGAAAATTAAATTTAGGAATTAGAGTCTTGGAAATTAAATTTAAAAGAAATTAGAGTTTAGAAAATTATTTGAAAAAAAATTGAAATTTTAAAAAATTATTTGAGAATTGAGATTTTGGAAATTAGATTAAAAAAACCTAAGCTTTAAAAATTAACATTTGAAAACGTGAATTGAGAATTAAGAAAAAGACGAGGGCATTTAAAGAAAAAAAAAAATAGGTCCATCAAATGCTAATGGTGTATGCCGAGATTTTATATTATTTTATAAAATGTTGTGTACAATCAAATTATACTTTGTTGACTTTTTTTTTTTTTTTTTTTTTTTGCTTCATTTGATCCAACCTTATCTCTTATTATATTAATGTTGTGGATACCACAAATTCGTGTAAGCTGAATGATGCACCCCACTTTGCACAATATCATCACTTGGACTTAGATTGGCAAAGTCTTCAAGCATTCTTAGTGCAATCAAAGGATTAATAATAATAGTGGTTGCAAATTCCACTCCTCCAAGAAAACCGTCCTCACCTACTCACACAACGCTTTCAACTCCACCTCCGATAAAGGCTTATAGTCCATCAATTTGTTTTTCATGGACAAGTGAGAAAAAGCAAAAGGCAAAGAAAAAATGGGTCTCCTCGAATCCATATCTGCTTACTGTTTTGAATTAAAATAGGAAAAACATAAAAAAGAATCAATTGCCACCCCGTGAAACTGAAGTTGAATAACATAGGTGAAAATCGAAAGCCGAGAGGCAGCCATTTGGGCTATGAAAATGATTTATATACTGGAGTGGTTTGAGGGTTGGCCATTTAAAACATGCATTGTGAACTTTTGCACCTTTCTCTTTGGCAGCTTAAGCCAACCAACTTATAAAACAACAAAAATTGAAGCAATGACTCCGTGAGTTGGGTGGGTAAGAGTTGAAAGCATAGCATGCGCTCTTGCAGGCCACCACCCGCCTGTTGTCGTGAGATCTCACTTGGAGACCCACCAGACACATGGTGTTGAGGAGGTTGAGGTTGGAAAGATGAAAGGTGGGGATAAATTCGGCTGGTGATACACACAACACTATGCACCCGGAACACCCACAGAAAACAGAGAATAATAACAAGAAAACAGAGCATTTAAAAAAAACAAAAAACAAAATCACACCAGTGCTTACTTGAGAGATCTTCTGTCCTATGCTTAGCTCGTTCCCCCCTTGCTTCGTTTTCGCTCCCGAAATCCCACTTTCTGTTTTTTCCCTGCTCCCCGCTTCTTTTCTTTTTCTCCTTTGCTTTTTCACCTAGTTGGATTTCTTCTTCACTAAGCCTTCACCAGCTCTACTACTTCAACCATCACCTTCTGAAGCTCCAACCATTGCCATGGCAATGGTCACATCCTCCCCCACACGTCCCATGTTGCTCGTTTATCTCCAAAGTTGGCCCCCACTCTAAACGAGATTTCCAGCTTTTCCCCAAGTGGTCCCAAAACAAAAGAAAAGCCATTAGTTTTTGAAAGGGTTTACAAAAACAAATTTCCAAAATAATAACAAAAAAAGTTCAAATAAAAATAGAAAAATAAACAAGCAAACAATATAATTATAGCTTGATATTTTTTAAAAATTTTATACAAAAAATAAATAAATATTATTATAAAAAAATATATGATAAAAATATTAAATCAGACTCAGTTAAGCTTATTCAATAATAAAATCTAGGGAAACTTATGTTTTGAGCGGTTGATCCCAAAATAATAGAGATTTTAAACTCCAATTTTTCCAATATCAAGAAATGTATATTAATGTGAAAAATTATTAGCTCTTTATGCACTTTGTGTTGAATGGGATTTTTATACCTAATATGCCCTTCCTTATCCTCCAGGTCAGTTTCCATGTCTGAAAAGACAAGAAAAAAAAAAAAAAAAACTATCTCCCACCCGACACCCTACTAGAACAGAAAAACAAACAAATTGCTTCATCTCCTATGGATACTGAACCTTGAAACTAAACCCTAATCTTCCTTGTTATCCTCTTATTTTGGAAAACCAAAACACCCTAACCTTTTTTATCTTCCTCTCATCTAGGAAAATCGAAAACCCCTAATATTTTCCTCTCATTACAAAACCTCTCTGCCTCATTTTGCTCTGATTCCGAAAACCCAAAAAGCCCTAACCTATTACTCTCATTCGAAAAAATGAAAATCCAGTGTTGGTGACAACTCCTATCTCACCCTTTGAAAACGCAAATGAGGTTAGGCTTTCAAGGATTTGGATTTTCAAGATGAAGAGAAAGACGAGGCAGAGGTTAGGGTTCCAAAATTTTAGGGTTCCAGGAACAAATGGAGTTTTAGGTTTCCGTTGAGAGAGTTGGCGTCGAGGTGAAAAATGTGAGACGTTTTTTTTTTTTTTTTTTGGGAAGGTGGGGGGATTTTAAGGTTTTTTTGGGTATTGAGGCTGAGCTGGACGAGTGGGGAGGGCATTTTGGGAATGAAGGCACACTTCAGTGCAGAGTGCATGGAATTGCCAATATTTTTTGCATCAACGCAAATTTCTTGATTTTCCCAAAGTTGGGGGTTGAAAATCCTAATATTTTGGGATCAACAACCCATAACCAAGTTTTCCCTAAAATCTACTACCACTTTAAAAGATTTATTGATATTTTATATTCATTTTTGTGAAATTAAGGTGTAATTAATCTCGATTTTCATGATAATAAATTTAGGTTTAGATTTAACAATTGTAGTGTGATGGGCAAGAAAGATTCCCAAATAAGCATTCATAAATATAAAGTAAATCATGAGGAAAAAAAAATCATCAAAATTAATTGAAGAAGCAAATGAGTTAAGTTGAAAAAAATTAACTTTGATTTTACATTCATAAATATTGTGGTAATTTTTTTCCTGAAAATGCCAGGCAAGCCGGCCCTGGTGGTACCACTATCCACCATTATCAATTGTCACGTTAACATCCCATACCACTATTTTACGATGTCAGCTAAGGGATGTGGTATCAGTGTATATCATGTCACATTAACATTTCACAACTTTATACTAAAATTCATGTCACATTGACATTTATTTTCTTACTTCAGCCACAAGCTAAATTGAAAAGGATCATAAATTATAATTTAAAGAGACAATATTGATTTTTTTGAAGTTTGATGGAACTGAAGTAGCTTACTTATTATATAAGCCATTAAAGGAAAAGTCAATAACAAGTTACATTTTTTTCATTTTTATATTGAACTTATTTTTAATCGAACAACTTTTCGATATAATTTTATATTAAGGTTATTTGATTAAAAGGGACATTCAAAACCTAAAATTTGAAATTTAACCCTCTATCATATTTTGACCTCATTTGGACAAAAATATCATTATTATTTTCTTATAAAAATAACTCTTTTTTTAAAACCCTACATATAAATACTTTAAATGATAAATGACATTTACATAAATAAAAAAAAAAGTTATTTTTCAAGTAAAAACATGGGAAGAGTTCGATTCACAAATCGAGTGATCACTTCATCATTTTTAACGAATTAATTCTATATATTAAATCTAGATCAAAAGGTTTTATTGAGATTTAAAAAAATAAAAAATAAAAAACGTTTCCTTTTTTATAAGCTAGTTCAATTAGCTATTGTATATCTATAACCCTTTTACTCGGTAAACCTTCAAAATTGAAGGTTGGGAAAGAGGAAACAAACATGTAAATTGTAAAAAGGTGACTTGAACGTGTAAGTTTTGGGTTTTATATATACATCATACTTCTTAACACTTCTAATTAATTTTTTGTAAACTTTTCATATGATCTCGTTTAAGTTTGGCTCAATAGACCTTTAAGCATGAGCGACAAAGGACACGTTTGAATTATTTGAAACATTTAATGAGAAATTAGTCTTATTTTATTCTAAAATCTAAAATAAATACTAATTCTATTAAATGTAATAATTATTTAGAAAAAAATGAGTTTGGTTAAAAATAGTAAGACAATTAGAAGAATATTTCAATCTTTTGAAATTTTCAAAACATAACCCATTTGAACAAGTATCCTCTCTTTGCTTTTTCACTTATATTTTTTCTCCTTTTTCGCCTTTTTCTCCTCTCTTTTTTTGTTACAATTTTTCTGTTATACATTTTGCCGTACATTTATTTATGCAATATATGAATAAAGACGTTTCAGCTTCCTTTCAGTGGGCTGACAAAGCCTCTTTCGAGGTTGAATGGGCCAATGGGGCCCAAGCTCTAAAACGGAGTTGGGCTTTTGAGGGAGCGTGGACCCACTTCCTGAAGAGGAAGGTGGACAGGTCGGAGCAGTGCCCTGTGTCTCTCAGAGGAAAGACGAAAATCTAGTATGATATCGAGCATCTTCCTCAGAAAAACAAAAGCTTTTTTTTTCATAATTACCCGGTATTAACAACAACATTTAATGGCTAATTATTACCGATTAGTAATTACAAATATGGAAAAATAAAAAATACAGAGAATAGTGGAAGAATCCAAAAGCCAAAGGGATTCACATGGGAGATGGAGATGGGTCACACTGCTCAAGGTATCACTGGTCCAAACCTCTTACACTCCATTAACGACTTCTGTTCACCGCCCTGACAGAAGGAGAACATTGCCGGACACCTGTACAAGCAGTTATCCACAAGCCTCACTGTTGCCCCGTCTGGTCTCAGCTCCATTAACGGTGATGGAATGGGTCCGAACAGGTAGTTCCCTCCCAGCATTAGCCTCTCGAATGGGGACACTCCGGCGTCGGGAACCACAGCCTTCAAGGCGTACTGGGTGGGTATCATTCCTGTGAACTTGTTATTCTCTAGGGAGAGAGCTGAGAGCTTTGTCATCAAGGCCAAGAAGGATGGCAACAATCCTCGGAGGTCGTTGTAGCTCAGGTCCAGGGCTATGAGTTGGCTTTGGGTGGCCGGGTTGATGGGGACTTCTATGGAGTTGAAGTGGTTGTTGGAGAGGGTGACCTGTTGCAGAGTGGGGTGGTCGAAGACGAAAAAGGGGACTGAGCCATTGAGTCGGTTGTGGCTCAGATCCAGTACCTGTAAAAAGCTTAGATTTTTTATCGTTCGAGGGATATTTCCTTCCAAGCTGTTGTTTCTCATGGAAATTTCGACCAGTGATGTCGGAAACGTGTCTGGAACGTTGCCGGAGATGACGTTACCGCTGGCGTCTAGGAAGTCAAGGTTTTTTAGAGAACCCAAATCGGGAAACTCTCCTGACAGCTTGTTACCTTGAAGCTCCAACCTTTTCAAGTTCACCAGACCGTTGAAACTCGCTGGAACTGCTCCTTCAAAACCATTGCTGTCGAGGTATAGCTCTTCCAGGCTGTGCATAAACCCGATGGAAGTGGGTATCTCGCCGGAGAAGGAGTTTCTTGATAGCCCAAGTCGCCGTAGACGAGTCAAGTTTGACAAAGAGGCAGAAACCGACCCAGAAAAGAAATTATCGGAAAGGTCCAGAGTCTCTAAGTAAGGAAGGTTCCAGGAGGCAGAAGAGAGCGAACCGGCGTAACCCGCCTGGTCGAGACTGATTTCAGTAACTCGACTGGAGCCGGAGACGACGACATCGCACCTGAACCCACAAGTGAAGCGCTCGCCGAAAACGCTGTCGCATGGATCAACTGAGAAGTCCCACGAGCTCAAGCAAGAGCCGGGAGTCACCGAGCCAGGGTCGAGTCCTTTTCTCAGCTCTTTCAGCACCTCTATATCTCCCCAGTAGGTCTTGGAATCTCCTAAAAAGAACAGACCTGCAACTGCAATCACCAGAAGCAGAGAAGACAGGGAAAAACAAGGAGCGCCCATTCTCTGCCTTCGTAAGGGAGTGTTTGGAGTTTAGATTTCGCTCAAGAGAATTGAAGATAACATGAGAGACGGTAAGTAAGAGAGAAAGAGAGAGAGAGAGACGGAGTGAACGAGGAGCGCAGGTTTAGTGGATGAAATTGGAATTTGGAGAGAAAAGGTGCAAGCAAGTTGGGAGGGCACAGGCCGTGGCTTTTAGTTTTGGGTTTTACCCTTTTTTCCTGTTATAGCTCAGAGGTCTTTTCTGGGCATTTTCATTTTTCACGGGCAATTGTCAGAGACTCCAATGGCCCTATTTAAATTTAAATTTGTATGCTTTCGCCGTGACAGCGAAAGGACTGTTCGGTTGTTAGCAACCGCTATGCTCTCTCCATACAACACTCAAATCGGCAGCCAAAAGCCATCCATTGGCAGCCCAAGTTGCCCAACCTACACACTCCCTTCAAACAGCCCAAGAGTTTTCTATACGAATATATTTTACAAATTTATTCTTCCAACAAACATTTCACCTATTTTTTTTTTTAAGGAAAAAAATAAAAAAAATTACCACCATCGTCCATTTTCGAGATGTCCGTGCTGTCCTTCAAGATATGGGAATGTGGGCATATGTCCTACGTATAGAAAACTCTTGCACCACACCACCCATTTATGCCAGGTTAATTATTGGCAGAGAAATCACTCCACTGAAACCATTAAAGTAGAATTATTTAGTGGTAATCTAAAATCGAATGAAATGTTTGAATATTGGAGTTTGGAATCCAATGCCAACTCGAAATGTTTGTAGGTACAAGACCTCCCAAGCTGGCCTCGTTTGGTCGTAAGGTCCCCAATGTAAAGATTAGTGGTTGAATATGTCCATTTATTATTGCTAACAAACTTTGAATTTTGAACAAGCCTTTTAAAAGCTGGGGAATTCAGATTCTTATAGTGATACTCCCAACAACTTCTTTGTGATTATTTCTATGCATTATGATTTTGCACCCAACCGACTATATCCAGAACTTCATGATTCATTAGCAATCAGGATTTGTATAACTAACATCAAGATTTGTATTCAATGAGCGGATGAGGATGAAACGTAGCATGTTCGAGTCACAAATGATTAGTGGTTGGTAACCCACGTTTGTTTATGATTGGACTTCCCTCGTATTTTAGTACTAAATTAGGTATGAAAAATGAATAATTAATAATAATCATAGTAATAATAGTAGCACGAACAACCACCAAATTGAACATGGAAGTCCACAAGTGGCAAGATAATACTATGTGTAACAACTATGGTGTAAACAATGATAAAAATGATTTGATGTCACCAAACAAATAATACCTAATTCTGGATGCGATAGATCAAACCTTGTAATTAAAACGGGGTGGTAAAAAAACCAAGATATAGATCCATTGGATTGAATCAATTTTGATCATGTAGGTGGGAATTTGGTATGATTAGAGAAGGTCCGAGTAGCGCACCGCAGAAGTTCCTTCGTCGGTAGAAATGGAAGAAGCCATGCCCACCACTTACCAGCCGTACAATGCCTATTGCCACCAAAATGGTTGACACAAAGTGGGTTACGTGGGCTTTCCCAATATCTGATCCCAGGCCATCTGTGTCTCCTCTATCGATACCAACCCATTATTACATTCCCCACCTCTCAGTACATTGGCATATATAGACATATTACATGATGAAATGCAAAACATTTTTAATGTCACGCTGACTATGTTAGTTTTCCTTTAAGCTTTGTAAATTATGTAAACTTCGAAAAAAAAAATTATAATAATTAAAATAAAATACCAAATTTAAAATGCAATAATTTTTTTTTAACTTTAATTTTATTGTATATAGATTGCAAATGTAAAAAATATATAAACTTTTAGAGAATCTTATTTACCATTTATTTCCCTTATATTTTACAAGTTAAAACTTTTTCTAATTTTTTTTTTTCCTCCTCGTTGTCCTGATCCAAACAAAGAGTTAGCAAATCAATACAAAAATCATATTTCAAAAGTATTATATTCCACGTTTAAAATCGGAATTTCAAATTTGATATACATTGAGGGCTTGAAGATGAAATATTTTATCTAATTTCATGTTAAAATATCGAGTAAAATTGTAGGAAAAGCTCAATGAAAAAGGAATCACCCAAGTCTTGTCGTTGGGGAAAAAGAACAGCTTCAACAATATTTTAGTTTCCCTCTTTTGAAAGGTTTGTAAAGATGAGGAGAAGGCAATAATGACACGTTGTGCGGACCAATATATGGGTTGGGTAGGTACTGAAATGGGTAACAGTTTCTTTCATTATTTAATCAAAAAAACAATGCAGAACCGAAGAAAGTTCAATCAGGCCTGGACCACCACAATTTAACTTAAACAAGGGGCAAAGTAGAGATAGTGAGAATCATCCATGAAGCAAATAGATAGAGCCAAACACTATAACCACCGTCCCCGCTATTCAAAGTAATGTGTCTTGCTTCGAAGGCACGAGAACCGCACTAAACCTCTGTTTACATGTTTGTATCCACATTCTGGGCAGTTAGTAAACCTTGATTTAAAAGCAAAATCTGGGCGAAAAGAGGAATCGGCACAAAGCACACAGCTTGTCAGGCCACTATAATATTTCATGGTAACTTGGGTGTCTACCAAGTATATTGCAACGTGAACCTGTAGAAGGTGTTACTTCTAAACAAAAGGCAAATGATGGCTCTGGTCAAATCCAAACTGACACGATGGCCACCATGATAATAGGCAATGAAGGAAATTTTACTGCTTTGAATGCTGTAAAGTACATAATTATCCTTTTATTTCATCTGATGAAGGACCTCAAATTTCCTGGGCCAAGTCTGGTTATGAAGAGAGAGAAGAAACCAGAATCTTGTATCCTAAATTCTTCCCAATGAATCTAATGCTACTAGTTAGCTTAGTGTCGTTCTTTCACTTCGTTTTTTTACCTTGAAGAACTCCCCCTCCACCCCCTCTCCTTTGGTTGGTTCCTTTTTCAACATTTAATCAGCAAACCCAAGGAGGGTAACTAGAACTATGAATGCAGATTTCCGGCCCTCAATTGCAGAGAAATGAGAATACCCAAAATTTACAAAACAAGCCCATTAGGCCTGAGCCTAATAAAGAAAAGGAAGAAAAGGGCTATCAATTAACACTACCAATACCTACAGGATGAACTATTCATTTCTTTTTTCTTTAGGTGAAGGATTGACAATATATTAAAAACATAATAGGGCTATACATTCCATGGATGGGCAGCAAACTGACATTCCTCATCAGAAGGGCAAACTCAACTGAAACTAAAATTAGTCTATGAAAACGGACTGGAAAAGGAGAGGAGATGCACCTTTCAACAGAATTCTTCGAGTCATGAAACCCCATTAGGGGACCATTCAAAATTGGTGCTCTTTACTTGGCCTTTTTTGGCAACATTTGCCAGATACCGCCTCACAGATTTTTGATTCACTTCAAACACAAATCTCATTCCCCTTATCTGCAATCAACCATTTGCCATAGATTGGTTAGGCTTGTAAAAGTTGAACAACTACAATGCAAGCATTCTAATGCATATAGAAAATAGCATTTTTGATGCTTGAAAGAGGGCATAGAGTTGCAACAAAAACCAACATCTGAGGTTCCTGGGACTGAAAGAATTTGATGAAAAACAAACAATAAAAGCAACAACACAAAAGAGCCAAAGATTTTCATGTTATTCAGAATTGAGAAAGTTTCACTCACAATGGAGTTGACCGCAACGCTAGCTCCCAAGATGTCAAACCTAACCCACTCCTGTCAAATCTAACCCAAAACCTGATTCATTCTCAATATTTTTAAAGCCCAAATAACCCTTAATATTGTTTTGTTCAGTTGATCTACAAGGCAGAAACATAGAAGGGTTACAAATGAAGGGGATGGAATTTGAGACACCATCATAACATAGGCCAACATGTAAAATCATTGGTGTGGCTCTTTTTTTGGTAAGTCACCGTATTCATATAGAATTGAAGCAATATACCTGGGTGCTAGATTACAGGATTGTATGTTCAATAATAAAAACTTCTAGCATATAAAGCTTAAAATTTTATAATCACATTGCAGCTCTTCTGTACAATTCACATGAAGAAGTATTTTGGTAGAGGTTGTTGATCAGGTATTGTACATATTTAACAATGTAGTTAAAGGAGTTACCATTGATGTTTAGTTACATATACATAAATGTTCATCAAACTTTCTTTTACAGCGTGACCTAGAAAAACCAGAAACTTAACCATGTAAAGAAACATTGCTGCACTGTTGCATTATCAACCTTATACATAAATAGCTATTTTTGTATTTTTTTTAATTGTGATTACATGGATGACAATGAAGAAACCTGCAAAACCACAAATCAGTTGAAAATTCTTTTCAAGCATTCCCAAAAATATGATCTTCAAAAGAAATTGTGGAAATTAAATGAGAGCAAACACCCATTTCATGCACCACAATTTTGATTAGTGAAAACATGTAAGAGAAGACTGCTGGTTGGGGGTAAAGATATTAAAAAACAGAATTGAGGTAACAAAGAAGTTAAAGAATGGCAGGAAAAGAGCACCATGATTGTATCAGTCATTTCAAAGTTAAAGATTGAAAACCACGTACCTCTATCAAACTACTTGAACTAAGACCCCCAACCTGTCCAGTAGCGACTTCTTGGCCATTCAATAAAATTACATTCTTCCCGAGATTCTTCAATAAGAAAGATCCATCCCCTTGCATCCTTATGATAGCCTAAGCAGATGCAAGGAAGACTAGTCATACTCACATGTTATGCAGGGCATTGAGGGTTGTAAGGGATATCCAAGAAGCCTAAATGGTGTGATAAAAGGTAAAGAAGTAACAGTTACTTCTTGTTCTTAACTAAATTAGCCTAGGCTTGAGGTAAATAAATGAAAAGAAAATGAAACAAGAAAAAAGAAAGAAAAATACCACACTATCCCAAATTTGAACAATAAAAGTTCATTCTAAAGGGTAAAAAGGTCCTTGAAAACATTCACCCATCACATGAGTATCTCAGGATCCCACAGTTATGGTTCAGTTTCAGCCGCTATGGTATCCTCTAATTATTAATATTTCCCATTTCTAATCGACCTTTTGAGATAAGAATATCCTATACAAAAGATAACTAATTACCTAATTAAGCAATCAAATGAAACAGGGTGTTAATAAAGTTTTCCTAAAAAGAACCACCATATCGATAGTGAGTCTGCAGCCCCCTTGTTGAAATCTAGAAATGACACAACCTTTTATCTTGCAAGGTGTTCATTTTAATTAATCAAATTCTGAAAAACAATATTATATTTATGACACAATTCTCTCTAATTCCTCCAACAATCAGGTGATGTGGCAACATTCAGCGAGTTGCCGTGTTTGACAATCCATATCCTAGTCAAAATGCGATACATATCAAAGTACTCACAGATAAAGTACGCATCCCATAAATTTCCTTTTATCTAATAACCACAACAACTACAAGCTCAAAAAGGGTCTTGCAAACCATCAATATCTACAACACAAGTCAAGGAAATCACAAAAATCCCACCTGCCGTCTAGATATTTTATTAGCACGCCCTTCCTTTGACAAGTCAATATCAACATCAATCTCATTTGTTGCTCTACCAAGTATTACCTACAAAGCAGAAGGTGGTTCCATTAAGAGAGAGAAAATAGTAAAGCTAAAAATTGATGAGCATCATATAACCCCAATAAAGAAAGCCTCAAATCTCAGTGTTAAAAATAATCATGAGCTCAGCAACTAGTGCCCAAACCAGTCAACAGAATTGTATAAAACCAGACTACATCTCAAACAAAAACATTAATTGTGTTGGAGCGCATGATGCACGTGGTGGACCTAAATCCTACAAGCTTAAACCTTTAGGAAAATTAGTTGTTTAACATGATATAAGAACCTCATTGCCCTTGAGGCTTGACTCAAGGGGTAAAGTTTTGGGAAGGGTATGTGGGAGGTTCCAGGTTCAAGTCCCAATGGGGACAAAAAATTTACCTATAAAAAAAAAGATATCAAAATCTCATTTGGCAGGAGGTCATGCATTCGAACTTCACCGCATGTTCATTTCCCCACTTTATTAAGCCCAAAGGAGGTTGTTTGTGATTTTTTTAATCTGTGGGCTTGTGTGTGTTTATGTGTCTCTCCATGTGAAGTATGGGGTCGTGAGGCAGGGTGTTGGAGTGTATGATATACATTGTGACCTAAATCTTACAAGCTTAAAGTTTTAGGGAAATTGGTTATCCACGGGCTTGCATGTGTCCATGTGTCTCTCCATTTGCATATATGTATATGTGTCTCTCCACATGCAAGTATGGGGCAGCCCGTGAGGGAGAGTGTTGGAGTGCATGATATACATTGTGGGCCCAAATCTTATGAGCTTAAGCTTTTAAGGAAATTGGTTATCTATGGGCTTACATGTGTCTATGTGTCTCTTCACGTGCAAGTGTATGGTTGCACATGAGAGAGTGTATTGGAGTGCATGATAT
This sequence comes from Vitis riparia, assembly GCF_004353265.1. Classification (NCBI taxonomy): domain Eukaryota; kingdom Viridiplantae; phylum Streptophyta; class Magnoliopsida; order Vitales; family Vitaceae; genus Vitis; species Vitis riparia. The sequence continues at coordinate 19,978,419 of NC_048434.1, read as the reverse complement.
AAATTGTGAGCCCAAATCTTACAAGCTTTAAGCTTTTGCTTAACAGATTATAAATAATTACTAAACACAACACAACACAACAATACAAGGAGGATACAACATATACCAATTCAAAAACAAGTCATTTGATCATCATAAGCTAATTAGTCATGGCATAAAACATTGGCAGCTCCAGCAGTGAGTACATTTCCAAAATTAAACCAAGACCGACAAAATGCCCATCAATCATATCCAAGTGAGGTAAGTGCCCAAGGAACTTTATCACATTTGATCCAAATTTAGAGTAACTCAACTAAAGCCTTCTGCCATCCCATTATAACAACAATGTATCAATAGCCGTTTACTCTAGATTAGCTCATATTGAATAAAAACAAAATCAGAATAGAAAAATGATATTCAAATTAATGATCTTGAAGTGGCAATGAATAAGCTGAATAAAAATGAATCAGCTTAATCGATCATGCTTTAAGGGAAAAAAGGTTAAATTTTAGAAAACTTGCCTCAGCCTTTTTAATATAATGCTTCAAATGGCGGCCATAGAAGATGGCAAGTGCACATTGAGATGCAATAGCTCTTTGCATTGAAGATTGAGCACACTGTTCTAACCTTATGATCACCTTCCTAGCATCCTCATGTTGATATCTTGAGACTGGAGATTTCAGGAGACAAAACCAAGTTACTCACAATCTAATATGTGTAGCACACATTAGAGAGTTCACTCTAGGTAAAGAAGAACAGTTTCATTGCATTTGATGATTAGCTGACTCCCTTTACTTTGGATAATAATAAAATAGAGTTGATTGATATTCATATGAATATTGAAATATATAATAAACAAAACATGGTGGCAACTGTACTAAAGCCATTAATATCCAAAATCACTCACTATTGACAGTTGGAAAATATAAACAGACCCAACTTTGGGAAGAGCTACATGGAGCCCAACCCTTGCAACCTGACCCAGGTGTCAGGGGAAAAAATATCAACTTGCTTCATCATAAATAACAAATTTAAAGGTAACAGTTACATGCATGGATGTTAAAGGTAATAGACCTTCTACCACCTAAACTTCCTTCTAAGCTGAATTTTGCATTTGAAACAATTACATGATGATGAGCTAAGAGCAGAAGCAGGATATATCCTTTGCTAAATGAACCTGATGTTAGATGAATTACCTTTGCTACCAATATATGAATCCTGATCTTCTGGACACAAGTCCATCTCAAGTATCTGGACAAAATATATAACAATTAAAAATAGGAAAGATTATAAATGAACTAAAGAAAAGAATTCAAAGGCATCATCCAACCATCACAAGAATCTAAGATTTACCATTGCTTCGATGTCAGAAAAGTAGGGCACATCATCATCACTTTCAGATTCCTCTTGATCAGACATTAAAGAGTTTATTGGTTCCAGAAAATTCATTTTGGTGGAACCTGATCCTGCATGTAAAAATAAATGCTCCCCATATGTACCTGGAGCTTCTTTTTCCTGTTCACATCGATCAAATTCAGCATTTGTTTTTAACATGACCACAAGCATGAAAAAGCTGCCCTAAGGAATAAGCTTTAAATACTATGAAAATCACAATGTACCCTTGATTTGACATTTAGAACCCCTCGCCCAGGAGCTCCATCCATGACAGAGTTTGGAGTTGCATGTGCTGAACTATGATGACTTGGGACTCCAGGAATGCTGTTAACATGTCTGGAAGCTGTAGCCAAACAGTTGTCACCAGACAATTCAGATCTGTTTCCACAACCAATAAATTGGTGGTCTGGAACAATTTCTGGCATTCTATCTTTTCCTATCATCTGGGGAGCCTTGAAAGATGGTGCAGGATTTTTATCTTTATTCATTAAGCTTGGTGCTTGTTCACTGTCCTTCTGGATGTCAGAGGAGAATGCTGGCTCACAAGCCTCTTCAAAAATTGGCTGTGTTGTGGAAGCAAATGTAGTAGGCAAGAAATTATCATCATTGTATGGGATTTCACCATCCTCAGTATTCAATGTGCAGTACATAACCCCTTCCTGCAGTTCAGAAGAATGAGGATTTGAAATTAATGTAGATGATGGCATAGTGACCTCTGAATGAACACCTTCCTGATTGCTGTGACTGGATTGTAACGGGTCAGCGCTAACAACTAATTCAGCAGGACATGCACTGCCATGTATTACAATCGATGTACCTGAAATCAATGTCTCAGGGTCACTAATATTGGCCATATCATCAACATGAACTTCATTGGGAGAACTCAACAGAACTGAGTCAAGATTATCCAAACAAGACTTATCCATTGGGTCTTTCCCATCAGCCTCCATAAAGAGAAGCTCATTCTCATCTGAGAAGTTAAAGAGAGAATCTGAAAGATCTGCAAACTCACCATCTGTGATAGCAGTTGAGTTATTTAATCCAACGCATGTGTCTTTCAATGTTGGCTGTGAATGGACAGCATACCCTGAAGAGCATGGTTTATTACCATCATCAGCAGCAGCAAGTGTCAATGTCTCTTCTGCACTTACAGCTCTATCTCCCAGGTTGACATTGATTGGCATCACAGGTGCTGAAATGTCCTCAATTGTTTTCCACAGAGGCACCCTAGGAAGTGGTGATGGAAACCCCATTTGGTGAAGTGAAGCACTACCATCTGAAACAGGTGATTCACAATGCTGTCCTCCTCCGAATTCAGAGCCAACATTTCCTAAATTTGTATTTAGTGAATCAAGAGTAGACAAGGGCTTTCTCTCAAAATCATTGTTATTGAATAGGTTTCTATCTGGAAGCCCTCTGTCCTCAAAGCCTGAGCAATTCCCGAAGTCAACTAAATTATCTCCTATAATATGAGGAATATCTTGGGGTACATTATCTTGAAGACCAAAATGGCTCAAGACACGATCTCCCAGCACATAACTGCCAACAGGAGGCTCATTATCAAGAACTATATGCTCTTCACAACCACCTCCATTGCACATATAGCCATCAGCATTTGGCACATCTAGAAAATTTAGATCATCCGAGTTAGAAGGTTTACTGTGAATTCTATCTAGAAAATTTAGATCATCAGAGTTAGAAGGTTTACTGTGAATCCTCTTCCGCATAGCATGATACTTTCTACGAATGCTTTCGACTTTTCTTTTTCCAAGAACCTCTACGTTTTCTTTACAATTACCCGATCTGTTAGATTTGAACGAATAATTGGATGCTGAAGGTTCAAACTGAACCATGCATGCAGAAGCTTCAGCTGAAATATCAGGATCATAGAGGAGAGAATGCCATCGGTTTTTTAGTTCTTGGACTGTAAATCTGCGAGAGAATTGCACTGCACCTTTAGCAAGTGCTTCCAAAGAAGCCCCCGCCTGCAAGAAAATCACAACATACATCAAAGCAAGCAAAACATCCAGTAAAATAAAGCATATGCAAGAGGCAGAAACAGAAAACTTATGCTTCTTTCTAATTTATTACTATTTTCTGTTTAAAGGAAAAGGTCCAAATGCTAGGTGTGGAAACTAAAGATTAGCAGCGAATTATATTGCCTTCCAAGTACATTTATGCATTTCTTTCTCAGTTGCACAAGCAAATTACATAGAATTATTCACCATATAAGCAAAAAAAGACTGAAAACCACAGCATTCAAGCAACGCAACACCACACAAAGAATGTGAATCCAACAAAGCACACCACCGGAATTTCACACACAAGCATTACAGCCGCATCAAAATCATGATACCTAAGTTCGAATTCATTCGCAAGCACCAGTAGCTAACCATACCAAAGAGGAATTAATTCTAAAATAGAAAAGTGACAGAGTTTTCATACCAAATTCTTCAGAAATCAATCCATCTCCTTGTTTATTACCAGAAAAACTAACATAAAATAAGATCAACCATCCTATGGGATTCGAATCGGGAGAAATTCTCATCAAGATGCGCTTGTCCGAGTTGATTCACAAAGCTTTTTCGGGTTGAATCCACAGAACCGCCGAGGCGTAGCCGATGAAAATCCTCAGCATCTAAAAGGCTGCACGATGCCCTAATTTCCACATAATCAAATAGGCAGAGGAAAAAAAAGGAAGGTACCTCGACGGCGTTCTTCAACAAGAGGTCGTCCTCGGGGATCCATGCAGATGCCGAGACTGAAGCAAGAGCTGTCATGCCTGTCTATTTCTTACCGATTGGACAGAGTCGTTACTTCAAATACTGAGAATGGATCTCTTTGAATACCCCCCATCAATTCTACACGCAGTATTCATAGCGCGGCAAAGTAGCTGGAGCTGGATACCCTCAAACGGACATGGATATATTTTATTAATTTAATTTTCAGAGAGCGTTGAGATTTATACTTCCAGGGGGCAGCATTTTTCTGATGGCAATGGCGGTGATGGAAGCAACGTAACGAACAACACGATGTCGTTTTGATACCAGAGCGTGAAGTGAGATGCTCGGACCGTTTCTCGCCGTTGGATTTGAACGAGGCTTGCGTGGGGATAGGACTGTTCTTGTCTTCTTCTCCTCAGGACCTCAGTCATCAGACTATCATTTAATATTTTATTTTAAATTCTTTTATTCTGCGCTTGTAGGTCACGTAGTTGTACGATTTTAATTACATTTGGAGAATGTAAATGATTGAATTCAATCATTAATATTAAAATTTTAAAGATCTTATAGTATAGCAAAATGAAAATATGATACTTTTTACGAAGATTTTTTATTTAAATATTATTATTATTTTAAATGTGCCTAAAGATTTTTTTTTTGATAAAATATTTAAAAAATATATGAAATAATTTTAGCATGAACACAATTGATATTTATATTGAAATATTTTTTTAAAATTAATTATAAAGGTAAGTTATCTTTTTAAATGACATTTTATTATAATAGGAATCATAAATTTGTACTATAATTGTCTTTTCAAAAACAATTTTGACATGAATATAAAATATTATATTTTTAGAAATAGATTCATAAAAACAATTATTTCATAAAAAAATGTAGATATTATAATTAAAAAGTATTTTTTATGAAAATATTTTTAAAAATGAGTTATTATTTAATAAAAAATTAATTATTTTAATTTTTTTATTTAATGATTATTTAATAAATCAACTTAATAACTTAATTTAAGTTATTAAGTAAATTAAATATGTTTGGTAAGATAATTTAATAATATGACCTAATATTAAAAAATAAATTTAAATAATAAATAAAAATAATTAACTTATTTTTAAGTTCGTATTTTTATTTTACCTTTTTATTATTATTTATTCTAATTACTTTTATATCTAGTTTGATGCTCTACGATCCTTATTATTACTCGATATTCTTTACTTTAATTATAATTTAAGATGGTAAATATGTCAATCGAATAATTTAAAATAAAATTTAAATAATAATTATAATTCAACAACTTAAATATTATAACAATTTTATTATAATATAATGTTGATATTTTTAATTGATTACATTTGTCCACTCACTAACGTTCACGTGTAAATAAATAGCCAATCCTTAATCGACATATATCTTACGTGATCAAATAAAAATTGCTTTAGCAGCATGAGACAATTGTGACAGCTGAAAAGAACGCTGGCATTAAATAATGTAATGATAAATATCTAAAACGTGGCACCAATCAAAATTTGTCACATCTCATCCGTAGTTTAAATAAGATCATGGCATATGTTTCATGGGACCCACATAAAGGAGATATTGGTTTACGATGAAATAAAAATAAATTAATTAGTTTTTTAATTAAATGATAAATAATTACTTGTTAATTTTAATTTCTAGATAATTATCCCGAAGAAGGGATAATTAAACAAATGATTTTTTTAATCCTTATTAATGGGGTGGACATCGTTGGCTTTTAAAAGGCACGTTTAGACTAAGAAACTTTTCAAATCTTTTAAAACTTCAAAAAATAAGTTAAATATTTAAAGATTTAAAGAATAAATTAGATTTTGAGAACGAGTTTAAATATGTAAATAATAAGTTTAAAGTATCTTTGATTTGAGATCAAACATTCATCCTCTTGATCAATGTTATTTAAGTTGAACCAAGGTTCAAGCCTAAACCCAAGTTAATTTTTTTCTTGATCATCTAATGCAGATAAGATCCGAAGACAATGCAGAGATTGAGCCATATTTCATTACAATTTTATTTACATTTTCTGGTTAAAAGAAATTTGTATACATAAATCTTTAGTATATCGTAAGATAATTTTACATTTTTTTTAATAAGAAATTTACAATGCACTATATGGAACTTGAAAAAAAAATTTAGGTGATCAAGGAGTCAAAATCTCCTCGATCTGAACTTACCAAAGCTACTAAAATTGGGATAAGTTATAGTCTTATCACTTAGAATAAAGTGAAAATTGCTTTTTCCCGGCTAAGATGAATGCGGTTTTTAAGACAACTTCTTGGAGACAAAAAAAAAAAAAAGACTTGGTTGAATTAGTGGAATGACACTAATGATGCCTCAAGAGGTGACTTTAAAATATTCTTCCACTAAAGAAGATGATGCGTCTAGTAATACATTGCTGTCTCCTATGGGACCTTAAAAGTAATACAACCATCAATAGCTAATAGGATCAATAGTATGGAAGAGTTGGGTCAAAATGCTAGCAAAAGCATGGAGCTGTTTATCCAATATCCAAATTAAAGTAAAGAGAAGTAAAACTTTTACAAAGGGCAACTCCTCTCTTAAAACCAACAATAAGTAAGAAAGTGTGACTACAAACCTCCCTTTGACCAAACCCCCTACCAAGATAAAAGAAAACAAAGACTTGGTGAATCCATCGTATAGAAAGAAATATAAATGTTATGAATATAAAAGAAATATTAATATAAATAAAATATGATCTCACATAGATTTAAAATCAAATACTTTTTTTATTAGGCTATGAATTATTATAAGTAGATTTATTTTAAATTAGAAACTAAATTATTAACATGTTAGATTCATTGTATTATTATTTTTATATTATAAGTATCGTATAAATATTTTTTTATTAGACTTTGAATTATTATTAGTAGATTTATTTTTATATTAGAAACTAATTTATTTTTAAATTATTTTATTATATGATTTTAAAAAATGTGGTAAAGAAAATTAAAAAGAATAATGATAAATGAAATATAATAAGATCAAGGGTATAATTATAAAAATAATAGTACTATCCTTTATAATAATATATCTCCATATTACTTTATATTTTTTTTACATAAGTAAACAACTTAAAATTAAATAAGATTTTATAGATTTTATTTATTAAAAATAAATTTATTTATTTCAATTAAACACATATTTCATGAAAAGAAAAAAAATAAAAACTATTTTTAAAAAGTGAAAACTAGAAAATATTTTCAAAACCCAACACAATGATTTTTTAAAAACAATTTTCTATTTTTAAGAATAAAAAAAAATCGAAGTTAGAAATCTCGTTTGTAATGAGTTTCGAAAGAGAAATTTGTTTTTCTGGATATGGGTGTAGCTTAGGGGAGTTGAACTCCGTCAAACCCGAACCCAACCCCATTTTGGGTAGGCTTGAACATTCCTTTTTGCAATACCAAATTTGAACCGGAGTTGGCTTGGGTTGGTATGTCCAACAACCTGAACCCGAATTAAATATTTAGTAATTTCAGTTAAATAATTAAAATTTATATTATACCATTTAATTAATGATTTTTAAACTTTAATTAATTTTTAGAATTTAATTAACACTCAATCAAATTTATCTTATATAAAAATAGATAGATCAATTTTTTTATCTAATTAAATGGTTTATCTCATTCCAAATTTTACGATGCTGATGAGATTAATGTGTATGATTTATTCTTACATTTAATAAAATATAATTTTTATGGACAAACTTTATTTTAGTATGCTAATATGTTACTTTTTAAAAGTTACATTTTTTATTATTTATTTTTTATATTTTTAGTTTTGTTTTTGTTCTTTGTGTATGTGATCCGATCAACTCGAGTTTTGACCTAACTAACTAGCAAATTTGTGCAACCTAAACTTGACTCATACATTTTAGAATTAGAGGTATGAGGTTCAAGTTCGGAAGATTTCTTTCCCTATCTTATTATCAATTCCACCTATGAAGAATGTGGACTATATTCCTTTGTACAAATACCTTACAACAACTATTGACATACATGATACATACTTGTTGGGTTGTGGGCAACCCATTATCATTTTGGTCAACTAACACTTGATTGGTTGACCTTCATAGGGAACTAGACATCCCTTTTACTAAAATATTTACCATGCAAAAATGAATTGTAAATATGAATCAACCATGTAAGAGAAACTTTCATTGGATATGGGTAAATGAATTGTAAATATGAGTCAATGTAAAATGTAAAAGAAACTTTGGCTATATATAGATAAATACGTTCAAAAGGTTTATGATTTAGAATAAATTAATTAATATTTAAAATCATTTTTAATTTATAAATAGTGATATTAAGTTTTTTATGGAATATATTTAATTTATAACTTAAATTTAGTTATTGAATGATATTAAGTTGATACCAACACCCTCCAAGTTTGAAAATATTTGAAAAATAAATTTGAATACATATTTTTATTTTGTAAAAAATCATTATTTTTCGAATTTAACCTGTTTTCAAGAAGAAGAACAAGGAAAAGAAACAATTAGGAAAATGTGTCAAGAAAAATCAAGAATAAAGGAAATTCATATTATAAGTGCATTTGACAATAATTCTAAAAAGTGTTTGTAGTCTTTTTAACACTTGAAATTTTTTATTTTTTAAGTATTAAAAATATTAAAAACACTTTCTAGAATCACTGTCAAATACACTCTAAGAATGCGTTTAGCAGTGATTCTATGAAGTGTTTTTAACATTTTTAATACTTTAAAGATAAAAAATTTCAATTATAAGAAATATTATAAACACTTTTTAAAATTACTACCAAACGTATTTTAAGAGTTTGCTTAAAAGTTCTTTTAGAAAACACTTACAATATAAAAAACGTTTTGAAAAAAAATAAGATATTTGACATAATTATAAAATTACTTTTAAAAAGTTTAAAAATTGCTTATAACGCTAGTAGAGAATATGCTAGTAGAGAATCACTTGATAGATGATTCTCTAAAAAAATATTTATAAAAAAAAAAAAAAAAAAAAACTTTTACTAAGAGTACTTCGAATAAGATATAGCCAAACACAATGTAATTAGCATAATATATATGGTCAGAGCCTCTAAGGATGAATAAGGTGGGCTTGTACAAGTTATCAATAATCAAATATCTTTTAATTGTAAGCTGCTGTGTATGAAAACTGACAAGATCCTAGGATTGCATCCTCAAAGCTGCATGTTTCAAACATTGGATACATGAGAAAGAAACCAATTAAATGCTTAATAACATGAGTTGTTCCAATTCATGAATGATCCAGACACAAAAATCAAATTTTGAAGGACAAGAATTCAAGTACATATGGGATTTGAAATGAAAGGAAATTGATGGCTTCAATTTATTTATTTTGTTTGATAATAAAGGGAATTCATGTAATTAATGAAAATATTTTTTTGCCTTTCTTTGATATTATTAAGGAGATAGAAAAAATATATTTATTTATTTATTTATTACTGTTTTAAGAATATACACAATCAAATTATATAGAAGGACATAAAGAACAATGTTGGAAGAAATGAAATTGTAACTTAACATATACTTAGATAAAATCCAATTCCATAAAATTTAACCATTTTCTAAGGTTATGTTTGATTTTCGAAAAATTTGAAGGAAATAAAATAAATAAAAAACAAAGGAAATTAAAATTATAGATTTTAAAATGGATTAATTTTTAATTAATTTTAATGATATTTAATTTTCTTTTTTATTTTTCATAGTGAAACCAAACATAAGAAATTTACTTTCTTTATCATTATTTTTCTTTCTTTTGTATTTTTCGGAAATCAAACATAGCTTAAAAAAATCACAAATGTGAGGTTTTCAAATCAATTTTGTTCCTTTTCTGGTCCAAATCCCTCTCTTCAAAACATCCCAACATCCAAGCATGGTGCAAGTAAATTAGTGAAAATGGAGAACAAACAAAAGGGGGAAAAACTCATGACTAATTTCTTAAGCATACCGCCCTATAGGTCTGCCTCTCAAAATCTAACCAATGGGCAAATGGTAAAATTGAGTTGTTTGTGCGTTGATGACCATAAAATTGGAAGCCCAGAAGAGAGAACTACCTAATTCCCACATTAGAGCCAACAAGAAAAATGCAATCCATATATAACCAGACAATAGAGAGCGTTTTATAGCATTGATTAATTAAGCACAAATTACCATAACACAGAAGGCACCAAAGCTGTCCAGTGTCATTATGATGATACTTGTAAGTTCATAAAAACAGAATACAGACACCCAAGTCTTAGATTATAGTTTGCTTAATTAGACATCATTCTAATTGAAGAGTTTGATAATTAGATGTCCAAAGAGGAAATGTACCATGGTCCATTGCTACTGATCAAGCAAGGCGCAGATCATGTGATCCATATCCCCCATCATGGTGAAGATTAGGGTGGGCCTGATGCAGGCGAAAAGCATAGAGGTTGGAAGCCCCGTTCGCGAATGCCACCGCTGATTCATAATCTCCATCATTTTCCACTAATCCGTAATGTGGATCATCGCATTTTGCCTCCTTTAACAATTGAATGGAAGATGCTGGTATCATTTACTTAATCATAGTATAAGAGTGCGTTTGAAAATTATTTTAGAAAGCGTTTTTAATAATTCTAATATTTGAATAATAAAAATTTTCAAGTATTAGAAATATTAAAAGTAATTCGTGAAATTACTAACAAACCAAACGGTTCTAAGAATCGGTTTGATAATGATTTTAACAAACCTTTCTAATATTTTTAATATTTGATATTTTTTTGTGAAAGATTAAAAACGCTTTTTGAAACAAGCTCTAATAGAAAAGGAATAGCAAAGTTTAATTTCAAGACGCTTACAAAGTTGAGAAGGAGATTTCCGTGTTGTTCTTCCAAGTTCCTGACCTGCAATCACAAGAAGAATTGTAGTTCAAATGTTTTTTGTTTTCCCTTAATGAAAATAAATCAATAAATCAAAGGACCTGGAAACAAAGAGATGAACCATTGTTAGCTAACCTTTTTCCTGTAGGTCTCGGTCTGAGTTTTGATCACGTGGTACTGTTAACAAAATCATGAAGCTTAATAAATCCACACAGAATGGTATACAAAATCACTTTTCTGTAGATCTGTAACCATAATCAAAGTGAAGCCAAAAAAAAAAAGAAAAACATTTCTTCAAATTAAGAAAAATAACAAAACCCTAAGTTGGCTGGTTGAAATTTGCGAGAATCAGTAGCTTCGATCGTATTAAAGCTAAAAACCAGAAAACAAGAACCATAAACGAAAGCCATGAGCAAATCTCTATGAAGTTTTTTTCTCTGGAAAATTTGCAAAGATTCCTAATTACAAATTTAGGTTTGTGATTATGATGAAATCTTGTCCTGCGAAACTTGCAGGAATGAGATCCAAGCTAAAAAAAATTCTAATGTAGGTCCAAGTTAGGAAGGAGAAAAGTTCTTTCTTGATTCTACAATAATACAGTGAAAGGAAGATTGCAATTTTATTTTTTATTTTTTTGTTTTGCCAAGTTCTTAAACCCTTCAGTTTTCCTGGAAAATAAAATCATCACTATTGCTAGGAAGGAAAACGGCATCGAAATTTTTAGAAACCCCAAATTCTTTACGGATCCATCAAACCAATCGAAATATTTTTGGCCTCAGACCAACCTAAAACCTATGAGCGAGATGTTCCATAATCCCACCTTCCGTTCGCGTACTAATCCTAAAGAAGCGTCCATCTTCTGCTCAAGGCCGCGCAGGTCCTCAATGCTCAGATCGCCCAAATCTTCACCCATTCTTTGCCTGCCTCGCACGCAATATGATTCATTTCAATTACTAACTGCATACTTAAACTTTAAATATCACACCACTGCTTTTTTTTTTTTTTTTCCTTTTCTTTACCTGATCTCTCTCCTTAATTTGTTGTTGATCTCTTTCAGTTTTCGCAAGTTTTCTTGCATTCGCTGCAGGCATCGACATACAAAAGAAATTGTCACACAGTTCCGATCAGATCGAGAATTGATCGAAAGAGGGATGGATATACTAACCTCGTAGTGAGAGCTCCAAAGATCAATCCCTAAAGTCTTCTGATACTGATCGTAGACCTTTTTCGTCCTGGGTAACCAAAAAAAAGAAGAAAAAAGCCATGTTTGATCGCAAGCGTCTTAGGGTTTCCTTTTCAGTATGCAATATATAAAGGGATATGAAGGGGACATACGTTATAGTAGGACTGGTATATTCGTGGAATTTTCCAGTATTGGAGAACATGATGAGTGAAACCTTAGCATCACAAAGAACGGTGAGCTCCTGGGCTTTCTTGAAAATACCATTTCGTCGCTTGGAGTAGGTGACCTGCCTGTTGGTGGGGTTCTCTATCCTCTTGATCTCAATCTTCCCACGACCCATCTTTCTTGCTTTGCTTGCTTGCTTCCTTCCTTCTTCTCAAGAATCAAATAATGTGGTTCAAGGGCACAATAAGTGGAGGAAGAAGAACAAGAAGAAGAAGGAAAAAGAAAAATGAGTTTCTGTATCGGGTAAGTGGCGAGGAAAGTGAGATTGTAGTGTAGCTGGGAATGTTGTATTCCAAATCCGTGAAAGGGCTCTTTAGGTTAGTGAGATAACGTGTGGTGTCGGGTCCTTTGACTTCAGACAGCACATTTCGATTCCGTAGGTACCCCTTCCCTTAAACCACCTTCTGCCGTGTAAATCACTCCCAGGTGACGGCAATATGTTAAGGTTAAGACCACTATATATATGATTTATGACTTAGGACTTCAGAGAGACAAAACCAGATAATGTCACTAGCTCTGTAACGCCTCTCACCATTTCAGGTCGGATTTGAATAAAAGGTGCTTGGCTCTCAATCTCAATTTGTGGCTCATACTGAATGGATGTAACGCTAGAATCATGCCTATACTTCATGTTTAACTTATTGTTAATTAGTTTTCTCCAAGCTCTAGCAATGTGGCCTCGTCGCATGCTGTGAATTCACGTCCCTGGTCAGTGCATGAGTATGTAGGTGAAGATAGAAGGTATAGGATGGAAATAGGTTTAGGTTTAATTACCTGGAAGCGTCAAAATCGAGGCAGTGATGGAGAGGTTTCGAAGATATTAACGTTGTTGCTTTGCATAGGTTAAGTCCCATCTCATCCCTGACCCCTCTCTCTCACTTGGTTCAATGCGAGGTGCTTCTGACATCTCATTATGACCCCCGTTTCAAACGCCGCCTTGGTTTTAGCTCACGGCCTTACAGCGGCACAATGATGCATGCAGCGCCATTGCTTTTACACTCCGTTACCTCAATCCTTGATATTCATCATTGAGGGTCGCTTTAAAAAGAAGAAAGATTCGTAAGTGGGTTACTCCAATTGGACTAATTCCTACAAGCATCTTGTGGCTGGTTATCAGTTATCACGGACACCAATCCAGGAATTAGGGGGACATCCACTGGTTCTTGGGTTTGAAACTTAGCAACCGCACACTGGGTGATGAGATGCCTCCTGGTCGTGGATTGAAAATATAAATTAATTTAAACAGTCATGATTTTGATAGGCGGGCCATCTCTCTTTGGAGTGAGAAATCTTATTTTTGAGCTGAGCAGTCAGACATGAATGACTTGCTCCATTTCCTTTGTTAATGTTTAAATGGTTACATTGGAAACACTCATTTTATCCGCGTAATATTGTCCCTTTTGAATCCAACAAGTCCTGTCCGTAAGATTTTTGAATAATTCATTCATTTACAATAAGTCTATATTACAATTATCTCCCGTACAAACATAATATTTTAATTATATTTATAAGATTGTAATGTCGATTAAAGAGGGACCTTTATGAGGCTAAAAGTCCGTTTGACAGTAATTCTAATAAAAATGTTTTTCTTAAAAGTGTTTTCTTCTGTGGTGTTTCATTGGAAGACACTTTTTTGAAAATCAGAAAAAAATGATTTTTAAGTGTTTTTTGATAATATATTGTATAAGTATAAAAACACTTATGATATTAATAAATTACCAAAAAGGACATATATATATACATTTATTTATATTGTTAAAAAAACTAAAAATAATTTTTTTTTATGATTTAAATAAATTTTTTACAAGAAGAATTAGATTAATAAATAAATATCAATCATGATATAACAAATTATTTGATTATATATTAGTTTAAAATTAATAATTTTTTTATCACTATAATAAAATTTTAAAAAATATTTATAAAAAACATCTAAATCAATAAAAAAAAAAGAACATTGAATAAAATATAATTTTCAAAATAAAACAATGTATGATTTCCTATTAATTTCTATAAAAAAAAATTTCTAATTAAAAGTAAATAAGAAGACATGTTTTCATAGCAAAAAAAGGGGGAACATATCTTATAGAAATAATGAACCTAAAAAAAAAATTAAATGACTAAGATGAAATATAAAAAAAGAATAAAGGAACTACACATTAATAAAATGAAAAACAATACCAAATTTTATAAGAAGTTTACCACCAAAGCTCATCTAATAGTCACAATTTTTAGAGAAAGAAATAATAAAAAGTATCAAAAAATGGCATAATGACTTTTCAATTAAACAATATTAGGTAACAAAAATATGTTTCCATATAAGAACAAGAAACAACTCCAACCCTTAAACACGTTTATGTTTAAGCCATGCAATCTGATCAATTGGGTCTTCTAATGCAACAAACATCTCTCTATTTTCCTTGACAACCATGATATCTGTGGCTTTCATATATAACTCAAAGTCATTCTTCACTTCAGGCATGCCACGTATGATTGTCATCACGTCAACAATGCTACAACATGACTTATCTCCTCTAGATGAGATCGAAGACCTATTCTCCACAACACTACAAATGCGCTCTAACTGGACAGCCATAAGCTCAGATTTGGTTTCATCTATTTTCCTGTTTCTTCTTCCTTCATTCTTTTTTTTCTATAGAAGGTTGAGTAGTAGCTTCAAAATTATGGGAGGTAGTATCAAGTGACGGATTGCAACTACAATCATCTTGGCCTTCTATTATATTATCTTCGTGTTCCCCCACCTTAGATGAATCATCAACATCTTGTCCTACAAAGCCTTGTGATGGTGCCCAAACTCCTTCACCAGTAGCAACAATATCTTTGAAAAGTAGGTCTAATTGCTCAACATTTTTCAAGCCTTTTGTTTTAAACTTTATTGCTTTAGGATTCTCCTGCAAGAGTATTTAATTTATCATATTTCATAACCAATATATAAATTAATCAAATAAATTTAATGAATAAACAAAACACACCTTCAATTTCTTATCCCACCATTCATTGCTTGCATTGATGGTTTGTCTCATAGGATCCCACCCAAGCCCAGTCTCTCTCCCAATCAAGGTATTCCAAAGTTGCCAATCCTTTTTAAGAGAATTCCATTTATTCTTAAGTTGCCTATATTGATAGTTTCTTCCAGTCAAATTGTTGAAGGCTTTTATCACATTTTTCCATCCCAACTTGCTAAAGTGACTATTTGGTCTATCTCCGGCCAGAGTCTCAGCCACACAAACTTTGATAAAAGCATCCATTGTAATATCATCCCAATAAGTCTTGCTTTGTTTTTCACTTTCTTAACCTCTTGGTTGTTGTAATGGTTGAACTATATTGCTAGACATCCTCTATTTAATATATATATTAATTAGAGAAATAATAATTTTCAAACAAAAAATCACACAATTAAAATGAAGAATAAAGAAAGAATTAAGGAACAAAACATCAAGAATATATGGTTATCTAGTGTAAACAATGCTTGATATGAGTAAATTTTTTAAGTGTAAACTCGATATTGAGTATCATATAGGCAGATTTTGTAAAGCATAATAAACAAATAAGAAAAAGAACAATGATGTTATCTGAATTTTTCAAACCAAACCATAAGAACAATGATGACGTGAAAGCCTGAGTAGAATTTGGTATTTCAGTTGATAGCTTTTTATCTCTGGGAAATTTAACTCATTAAGAAAAACTTTATTTTCCACATCAAGCACATAAGTCAATTGTCCAACCATCAATTTAGCCAACAATGAATACATTTGTTGACTCACAGTTCAAGACAAGAAACTCATTGCAGTTTGTCAACTCTTTAAAAAAATGCTTCATTTTATCAATTCAAGCATTAAAAATACTTCAAGATTTGTCAATAAATTTAAGAATGGCTAAAACTGGAACATGAGTTTGAACCAACTTAATGTAGCAAGGTTGATATCTCTAAATTCAAAGAACTGTCATGAAAGAGTATGCTAGCTAGCTTCACATTCCTCTTCAAAGAAAGAACATATGAAGAAGCTGAAGAAACAACAGGTGTATCATAACAAAACAGTTCCAATGATGGCGACTATCTCTATTGAATCCAAAAGAAAACTTGATTTGCATGTTATAGAAATATTTCAAAACAGAACCATTTATCCATTCATAGGACAGTTTCTGAAGAAGTTTTATCATCTTAGAACAGATACCTATGAAAATTTGCCCTATTATGTAAGTGACAAAGTAATCCAGAATGCACATTCTAGATGCAACATACATGCAAAACAAATCAGCCTAGAAAAAAAGTGAATAGGTTGCTGAAAGATTAAAGCACTGGAAAATATGAAAAACCCATTAAATAAAACACATCAGAGTTGAATATCGAAAGTAACAGAAGCAATATGGATGTTATCTGAATTTTTCAAATTTTTTATATGGTGTGTACTACAGCTAAAATAAATCCCAAATATATACTACTCATTATATGGTGTGTCAATCTCAGATAACACAAGGCCCCCTCTTTTACACTCAATCTCAAATACCTAAATAATAGTTACACAATCATGTTCATGTCAAAAATACAAAGCAGGGCCCTATATTTTCCAGGAATATGGAAAGAGAATCTGTAACTGTAAGGAAAAAGAGTGATTTTGGAAATAAAGATGAAATTTGGTGATAAAACCAGGGCAATCTCTTTGGGGTTTCTTATTTCAACACCACACATTTCAGAGGCAAAGATCCAACTCAAAAGAAAATCAAAACCGAAAGGGGAAAAATCTAGTATTTTCTTGAATTTTGATGAGAAAATTTAACAAGGACAGGGTAATCTTCCATTGCTGGTATGGATTCACCAAACTGTCACTTCTGTATGTATATATCAGACCCATCTCTCTACTTCAACACCTTATACAGAATGTTTTTGTAAGCTTTTCTCAGTAGTTAACCTTTTTGACAGTTATGTTTTCTAGTCTTTTCAAGACATCCAAACACTTAAACCAGCCATAACCAACAACGGACAGAAAACCCAAAAACCAAAAGAGAAAAAAAAAATTCAAACTTCCAACAACAAACACACTACTGGATTAACATTACCGGGCATGATCAACCCACATGGTTTAGAGCTCGAATTCTCTAGTTCTAGGCTAATACATTTTTTCAGGATTGCATATGCACTACATCCACTTGGGAACAAGATTGACTTGGCTAATTTCAAGACTCGTCATCTTTGAATTGAAAATTGACCAAGAAATTATTTCAGACCTTATTTTAGCCCAATGAACTAGTGGCGCTAGTTTAAGCAAGGTGATGGCAGCAGAGACATGTGGTTTACAGATATGTGAACCAAAAACCCTAAATAGAGCAATTCCATATGTGAACCAGAATAGAGAATGAGAGTTTTAGAGAGAGAAATGTTGGGAAATGAGACTCGACTGTTGTATTGATTTACCATTTCATTTTCTCATACTTTCCTCCTAACCAAACAATCCTAAAACTCAAACCCTAACTAACATTTCAAGACAATCAGACATTAAAAACAAGGAAAAGAAAAACAAGAAAAGAACAAAGGGTTACATTCGATCAAATCAATGACGTCGAACTAAAGTGTAGCGTCTTTCCTATTGTGTAGTCTCAGGTGGAGAGTGATGGAGGAGAACAAAGGAGAGAGGTATGAGTGAAAGGGAAAGTGAGGTATCGGGAATCACTTGGGGGCATTTTTGGAATATTTTAAAATTTTGAAGTGTTTTTAAAAAAAAACACCTATCAAGTGATTCTCTAAAAATCACTTTAAGTGTTTTTCCAGATTTTCAGAAGTGTTTTTTAAAATTTACCAAACACCTTATTTTCATTCCAAAAACACTTAAAAATGTTTTTAAGGGTAGAAACACTTTTGAAAATCACTGCCAAACGGGCTCTAAATAAACCTTCATATCAAATTTGATGATCAGTTCTGATACTACTTTGTCACACCCTAAGACCCACTCTAAAAACATGATGGTCACTTCACACTTCAAACTTCAAACTTAGAAACTTAAAGTGTAAATGACTCAAATAAAACGTTATTAGTTATCAAATTTATGTTTAGAGTGAGTGAGTGTTTGGTAAAACAATTCAATAACTTAAAGTGATTTAATAACTGAATTTAAGTCATTAAGTAAATTAAATATATTTGGTAAAATGATTTAATAATATAACTTAAAATAAAAAATAATTTTAAGTAATAAATAAAAATAATTAACTTATTCTTAAGTTTGTATTTTCATTTTACTTTTTTAACATCATTTACCTTAGTTACCTCTATGATCTCCTTTGTGACTCTAAGACCTTCACTGTTACTCAACTTCATTTGCTCTAATTATAATTTATGAGGATAAATATATTAATTTGATGATTTAAAATCAATTTTATGATACAACCTTAATATTTAAAGTAAGAATTAAGTAATAAGTTTTAAGTTAACAACTTAATTATAATTTAACTTGAATTCAACTTAAGTCAATAAGTAATAAGTATTAAGTTTTACCAAACACTCCTTAAGTAAAACATGTTATATTTCTTAAAACTCAACTTTAAAAAATCAACACATCAACCATTTTTTTATTATCCAAACAACTTCAAACTCAAATAATTTAGAGTCATCAATTTCTAGGATTTAAACAATATGTCAGAATAAAAGTTTAAACCCAAAAAATTGTAATAAAGAATAAATCTCATCCTAATCATTACTTCTCATGTGAACTAAGAGTAATCGAGAAATATTTAATAAAAGGGAATCAATTCAAAGTTAAATAAGGAATATTGATACAATTTCATAAATGAAAATTTTCAAATATAATTTTAAAAAATAATAAAAATAATAAGGAGAACCCTAGAACGATATGACTTGCAGCCATTTGCGGGAGAGAAGAAAAATATAATAAATCCTTTGTTGGAGAGATGGAGAAGAAAGAATATTAAATGAATGAAATCTCTACCAAACTCTAATCAAATGAATAGGTTTGTGTGAAATACAAGCTCACGCTCTAGAAAGAATTTATTATAGACGTGAGGATAGGCATAAATAGATTAAGAACTAGTTCTTCAACTGAAATTGAACAATATGGTTTTCACATGCATAGAAGAAAAGATAAAGGAAGACCACTCTAATGGTAGAAGGGCTTAGCGATTAGAAAAGAAGAGGAAGATGATGATGATGTTATTTACATTTTGTATAAAAAATATGTTAGATTATTTTAATTGTATATCATAATTACATTTTGTATGAAAAATATGTTAGATTATTTTAATATGATGTTAATAATATGTTATTTACATTTTGTATAAAAAAAATATGTTAGATTATTTTAATTGTATATTATAATTACATTTTGTATGAAAAATATGTTAGATTGTTTTAATTGTATATCACATAAAAGTATGAAGATATTATATTTTTTGTTTGACTCTAATTTGTTTGGCCCCCAACAATTAAGGTATTATTGTTGACCTTTACATTTCTCAGTAGAAAATAAAATTGCATTGAACCCTAAACTCTAGGGTTTTGTTCAACCATTTATAAATGTCTACCTAATTGGACAGCATTTGTTATTTGATAGTTAAAAATATTTGGAAATGATTTTGAGAAAACAAAGGCTATGCTTAGTTAAGAAAAACACCCAAAAGGGGGGGGGGGGTGAATTGGGTGTTTAAAAATCTTTTCAATCACAACAAATTTAAACAAATTATAAGCAAAGTAAAGAAATAGAGTTTAGAGAAATCAAACTCGGGTTTATAGTGGTTCGGTACTTCCTTGCCTACGTCCACTCTCCTCAACCTCCTAACCGAGTGAGGGTTCCACTAACTTGAAGCTTCAACCAAGCTTCCAATCTTCTTACACTTGGATTCCGGCTCCAATGGGCTCCTACACAACCTCTTCAAGATTCAACCCTCTTGAAGGCTTTAACACTCGGATTGTTACAAGATAAAATCATTCAACCTAGCTTAAAGATGGCTCAAATACAAGACAAGGTTAGGATGACAAACAAGAGTGCACTAAAGGATATGCAAGTAGTGATTTAATGCACAATGAAATAAATGAGAGCTTTTTGATCAAGAATAGGTAGGTAGGCTTTGAATGCAATTGTTCTCTTGTCAATAAATGAAGTGAAGCTCTCAATTTATAGGTTTCTAAGCTCGGGAGTCAAAATCAGCAAAAGGCAACCTCGTCCGGTCGAGCTGGGGGTCGACCGGTTCACTAGCCGTTGGAGCATTTAATGCATGACAGGTTACCATTGCCTCAACCGAACCTCAAACGGTCCTCAACCGGACCTCGACCAGTAAAGGAATCACCTCGACCGGGAAGAGAAGGCTACTGGGAGAGAGAGAAGGTTTTTGACCTTCCTCGACCGGTACTCGACCGAACGACCACAATCGGTAGACCGGTTCCTCAATCGGTTGACCGGTTGGCCATAGCCTCAACCGGTTGAGCCTTTTTGGCCCCGAAAAACCTATTTTTTTATTTCTTTCTTTTCTAACACTTAGGCAAGGTCTTTAGGTAAATTATTAAGCCAATTTTGAAACATTTTGCCTAAGGTAAATTAGTTAAAAACTCGGGTTTTAATGAAGTTGACGTTTTACAGAATAAACCGAGTTTTCTAAGATGCATGAAAACGTATGAAAATCCTAAGTGCACTCATGCATTCATGTTACATTAGTTTCCTATGATTTCAAGTCTTCCAAGCGTCTCGATCTTGTATCCATTTGGTCATTTGATGAATTTTCGAGTTTATACCTGAGATTCTTAAACATTAAACCAATTAGTTACTTAACCATGGTTTGTTATCATCAAAACCCGATTAGGAGAACCCTTGGGCTAACAGATTTAATTTTGATTAGATATGAAATTGTTATTGACATAAATAATATTGATTACAAATGTGGAATGTCTTAACATGTTCAAAGTTCAATCATTTTTATGAAAATAATTATAATTTGTTTCTCCTATTTGCAATCTTATGTGAAAATTTTGATCCATAAAACTATATTAATATTCTTTATTAAGCTTTGAGCTAATTCTTTTTTGTTGAATATTTTTCAAGTACTCTTTGTTTATGTGAGGAGTAATGGTCAGAACAAAATTTATTCTCTACTAGGATTTTTGGGTTTAGACTCTGAGTTTGATACATTATTTAAATGTTAAAAATTGATGACTATTTTAATTGTTTGAGTATGAAGTTGTTTGGATAATCGCAAAGTGGTTCATGTATAATTTTTTTAAGTTGAGTTTTGAGGAATGTAAGATGTTTTACATACTCTGAACAAGAATTTGGTTGCACTTTTAGTCTTTGTGATTGAGGTGTGAAATGACCATCATACCCTTAGAGTAGATCTTGGGGCATGACATAGATAACATGATTTTACATTCCATCCATTATGGTTCATGAAATCAATATAGAGAATTCTCATTCCATATATTTTTTCCTTTTAGCTCATCTTAGGAGCAACAATTTCTAAGAGTGTCTTCCTATACAACTTCCACTTTGCATCCTTACTAACAAATGTAGTAGCTCTATCTAATACAGACTTTGTGCCTTAAAAAAAAAAAAAGGAAAGTGTTGATGTGAGTGATTTAATTGATTGAGGTATGAAATGACTATCATGCCCTTAGAGTAGGTCTTGGGGCATGACATAGATAATATATGATTTTACATTCCATCCATTATGGTTCATGAAATCAATATAGAGAATTGTCATTCCATATTTTTTTTCCTTTTAGCTCATCTTAGGAGCAACAATTTCTAAGAGTGTCTTTGTATACAACTTCCACCTTTGCAACCTTATTGACAAATGTAGTAGCTCTATCTAACACCAAACTTTGTGCCTCGGAAAATGTTGATGTAAGTGATTTCATTGATTGAGGTATGAAATGACCATCATGCCCTTAGAGTAGGTCTTGGGGCATGACATAGATAATATGATTTTATATTCCATCCATTATGGTTCATGAAATCAATATAGAGAATTCTCATTCCATATTTTCTCCTTTTAGCTCATCTTAGGAGCAACAATTTCTAAGAGTGTCTTCCTGTATAGCTTCAACTTTGCAACGTTACTAACAAATATAGTAGCTTTGTCTAACATCGAACTTTGTGTCTCCTAAAAGCAAAGGGAAGTGTTGATGTGAGTGCTTTCATTGATTTCTCTTGGACATCGAGTTAATTAGCACTTTATTTGTAAAAAGAAGGAAGAGATGTGAGTACTTTAGACCTTTCTTTGATATTAAGTTAGCATTCTCCCTAAAGCACATATGCTATCGATCAAAGTATCAAGAAAGTGAAGGGGATGAATTGAGGACTTCAAATAAGGAGTTTTCATCCATGTCAACTTCAAAGGACGAAGAACATGATTTGTCTAACTTTCAATGTTTTAAAAATACCTTCTTTTTGTTATCCAACATAGACATAAGCTTCTCATCTTTGTCAATTCGTCTATGAACCATCCATGTGTTGGCTAATTAAAGATGAAATTTTCTTCACCTCTCAATAGTTTTATTAAGATTCTAATTATACTAACTTAAGGTAATTACCCTAAACAAAGAAAGTGGGATGAATAGGATAATGGTCAATTTTTACAAATTTGACAATTACATAGATCGAATACAAATAATAATATAAACAATAATATGATTAAAATCAATATAGGAGTAATGAGAAATAAATAAAGAGAGCAAGAAAAAGATAAATACAAACTCAAGATTTACTAAAGAGCACTACGTAAATCAGATTATGTAAACTTATATATAAGTTTTGCACTATGTAAACTTTAATTAAGGCTTCAAGAGATCTAATAAATATAACATGAGAGCATTGTATTAGAGACGTGAAAAAAAAGTGCACGTGTTAAAGATATAAAACTCGAGAAAATAGGTGTATTTGATAAAATAAAACCATGGGTTGTTTATAGTTAAAAAACCATCTGTGATTTTTTTTACACCCAATGTTTTTAGGTCATTTTTGCACATCATATCTTCCATCAAAGTGTGTGATAGAAATTTAATTTTAAGGACAATTGTTGAGTCCATCTATTGACCTGCCTCTAAGTAGATTAGAGTAGTTTAATATGAAGACAGAGTTCTTTTAAGACCAAATATATAAATTCTAGTTGTTAGATCACATTTAGTCGCACCAACAGAAAAAATCGCCATAAGATCATCCAACTATCTAAATCAATGATTTTTCGCTATATTTTACTAAATTAAACGTGAGCTACCAATTTTTATGGTCCGATCAATTTGAAAATGAATTAAATGCGGCAGGGAAAACTAATTCTCCACCACTCGCCTATTTCATCAAGGTCTCTGTCTGTCATTTGACTTATTTTTCAGGGAGAGGCATTATTGATTTATTGCAATGCTGACACAAACACGTCTTACCGCTTAAGTAGGCCCAAATTGCAATTAAAGGAACCCAAAATCTACATCGCCAGCAGCCAACTGCCCTCGTTAAGTGTCCAGGTTAAAAGCCAATTCCCCCAACAACTTCAATGGTGACTGGTGACTTGTACAGGGTTTGGATATGTGGTGCAAGTTGTATGTGGTACGTCCACCTTGCTTACTTGGGTTTCGTGCATTGCTTGTATAAGTCATGAGTTGTCTTCCTACCATGACTAAAATGAGGTTCATGACAATACCACAGCAACCTACAATTAATGCTTTGTTTTGTTTTTATTTTGTTTTTGTTTCTGTTTTTCCTTTCTTTTCCCGGAAAATGAGATTGACGAGAAAAACACAGCAACCTACGGTTAAATAAGATTTTTATGGGATAAATTTGAGACGTATAAGCATTTTCTAATTGATAGAGAATCGTTTCTTACTTCTTGTTTTAGTACTTATGATGAAGATATAAAAATATTTAGTGAAACTAAAAATAATTTCAATATTTTTAAAATTTAATTAAATAAATATTTATTTTATGCATGACATTTGAGCAAAAACAAAGGTGTTTCAAATTAACCGAAAGTATTTCACATCTTATTGATATATTTAAACATTCTTAAAAGTTACATTTAACAAAAGAAGAAGAAAAAAATCTTAAAAATAAAGTTTAAATATGAAAGTTGAAGAGAGCATTCAAGTAACCACGATGAGGACGACAACCAAGCATTAGTGTTCAATAATTACATAAACCATCTATGTAAAAAAGAATTTAAAAATGATCATGTTAATAGAACATGACTTCATTCCAAAACCTAGAAAATATTTTTCAATTACATATTTAGAGTGTGTTTGATATGAAGTATTTTTAGTTTTTTTAACATATAAAATTTTTTATCTTTTAAATACTAAAAAAAATAGAAATATTTTCTAAAATCATTATGAAATACGTTCTAAATCAATGAAACATATTACGTAGAAAGTTGTTTATCTATATATAAGGGAAGATTCTAGAAGGCAGACTATCACAGTGTACTAACAAAAGTGTTTTACAAAAATGTTTCGACAAAAGTTTTTAAATTAAATTTTTTTTTTTGGAAAACATTTTTCTATTAAGTCTTTTAAAAGTTTTTTTTCTTATTATTATTAAATTAAAATGTTTCTAGAAAAGTTTCTAAGAGGACACTATTTTCGATTTGGCTTCTAAAATTGAGCACTCTGATATTTCGCCTTGATCTGTTTGATGGTTAGAAAGGTGAAAACGATTAGGCAAATGAACATATCGTCACCGAATTAGTTGTTGGAGCAAGTTGTGACGATATGTAACCTTAGGAAAGGTCAGTTCAGTTACACTTCACACCCACCCTCACAGGGCTCATTACAAAAGCAGGTTCGTCACCACACCCACCATTAATTACTGGGCAGAGGGCGTGGGATGGACGTCAAAGTTTTCAAATTGGAAGGGAGGAAGATGTTGGGTGGTGGCATTTAATGCCCTTATCCAACAGATGAGACACGGCCAACCTAATTCCCAAGCCTAGTATTCATATATTTATGAAGATGACGGGAAGCGGTGTGAATGGAATGATCGGCATGGAAGGGGGTAGGGTGGAGGAGAGCATAGGGGAGCTGAGACGAACCTTCAGAAGCGGAAAAACCCGAAGCGCTGCTTGGAGAAAAGCCCAGCTTAAAGCACTTCTCCAGCTGCTCCGCGACAATGAAAATAAGATCTTCGAAGCGCTTAAACAAGATCTTGGAAAGCATCCTGTGGAATCTTACAGAGATGAGGTAATTTTTTTTTTCCTAATTATTATATCAGATTAATTAACGCTCTTAATATATAATAATCTTACCGGTCCTGTTACATGCATGGTACACTTACTGGTCCCTTTTAATGCACACCTTTCTCCTTCAGTGAAATTACAGTGAAAGCAAGATGGTAAAGTTTGCTGTTACAGTACCGAAAGTACTTTTTTCGATAGTTACTGGCACCATCAAGCGGTGCCTCCCACACAAATTTGGGTTCGGATCCCCTATGTCTTGGAACTTGAATTCCATTTGTTTGTATTTTTTTGTCTTAATTTGATTTGTTTGTGCCTTTATTCAGTGGGTTTTGTAGAGCCTAGTTTTGTTTGATCCGATTTATAGTCGAAAGTTGTACTTCTCTTATAATAGTAATATCCCTACAATTTTATGGACGTAGGTAAATTGTCGAACCACGTGTAATTATTTTTTCTTATTTTTTCTTTGGCACGTTTTTCTCAATTTTTTTCTGTTTCTCATAAGTTGGGAATTTGACTTAATTCCCTTCAAGAGTTCCATTCATTTGTATCCTTTGGACTTGATCTTATTGGTTTGTTTCCATAACCAGCCATGTCGATTTCATAATATATATTTAATGATTGAGGAGATGGAAGTTGGATAATATTTTCGAAGTAGTGATTCTAGATTTGTTATTAGTACATTGCTAAATCATCTCAGCACTTGACTTATGCTTGATTCACACTGCTGTAGCTTGGGGTTGTGGAAAAATCTGTCAAGTATTCTTTGAGCCATGTGGATGAATGGATGGCCCCCAAAAAGGTATGTGATAATTTCTTTCTGCAACGTCTTGAGGATTGATTTTGGCCAAGTCTTAAATTGGAATGCACTCAACCTTTCTTGTACATATATAGGGATGCCAAGATATAGACTATGGAAATGTTAGACTGCCTGATTTCCTGAAATTAATCTGTATTGCATTGTGGGCAGAGCTCATTGCCCTTGATTTTCTTCCCAGCAAAAGGACAAGTGCTGCCCGAACCACTTGGCCTGGTTCTCATATTCTCGTCTTGGAACTTCCCCATCTGTGAGTCCACTCATTTCTTCACCTTATATATACTTCTGCCTGGTGTATACAATTGGGGAGATACAACCCTCTGAGTTAACTCTCTGCTTGGGACAGCAATGTCATTGGACCCTGTGATAGGAGCAATATCTGCAGGGAACTCCGTGGTTTTAAAACCTTCTGAGCAAGCCCCAGCATGCTCTTCCTTTCTAGCAAATACCATCCCTCTTTACCTGGACAGCAAAGCATTTAAAGTCATTGAAGGCGGAGCAGAAATCAGCCAACAATTACTGCAGCAAAAATGGGACAAGATTTTCTTTACTGGTATCATTTTTTTGTCTATTACCATTCAAATATCCAATTAAGCTAGAGTCTAATTACCATGACATTCTTGCCTTTGGTGGGGCTGCATCTTCAGGGAGTCCATCAGTGGCACGCATTGTCATGTCAGCTGCTGTGAAGCATTTAACGCCTGTTACTATAGAGCTGGGTGGGAAATGCCCTACCATCTTTGATTACCTTTCCAGCCCTTCAGATACAGAGGTTACTAATTCGACTTATATCACTACTGGAAATATGGCAGTAAAGAAAGAGAGAGATCAGTAGTACTTACTTTTTTCCTTTGTTTTTGTTCATGTGATGGTCCAGGTCGCTGTTAAGAGGGTAGTTGGAGGAAAATGGGGGCCGTGCAATGGGCAAGCCTGCATAGGGGTCGATTATGTGCTTGTGGAAGAAAAGTTTGCCTCTCATCTGGTAATTAGTTAACGTTACCATTCACTTCCAACTTTTATGTTCACATGCCTCTCTTAATTTAGTGTGGCAGCGATTAGTTGGGATGGCTTCAATGTTCAATTTATGTTCACTGGTTTTTCTTCTGTCTCAGATTGAAATGCTGAAGAAGACCATCAAGAAATTCTATGGTGAAAACCCCAAACAATTGAAGGACATCTCCAGAATTGTCAATAAGCACCATTTTCAGAGATTGCGCAATCTTCTTAAAGATCCTCTTGTGGCGGCTTCCATAGTTCATGGCGGCTTAATAGATGAAGAGAAATTGTAACCACTCTTTTTATGGTTTTTGATAATGAATTGGCAAAGTGGGTGCACTTTGCCTTGTGATATATCCATTGTTGCTCAATTTTTGTTTGTAAACCTCCTCTGTTGTTCTGTTCTTCTCTCTTTTTGCAGATTCATCGAGCCTACGATCTTGTTAGATCCTCCGCTTGATGCCGAGATCATGACAGAAGAAATCTTTGGCCCACTGCTTCCAATAATCACAGTGAGAAACCCACTATACTCTCCTTTGGTCTTAGGAAGTTTTAGTAAGGCCATTGTTCTCTTAAGAAGAGGATGTATCACTGTTTGTGCAGCTGAAAAACATAGAAGAAAGCATTGAATTCATAAACTCAAGGCCCAAACCCCTAGCCCTCTATGCCTTCACCAATGATGAAGCATTCAAGAGACGGATTCTATCAGAAACATCTTCAGGAAGTGTGACTTTTAATGATATCATGATTCAGGTACTGTACAGCATGCCTTTCTTCTCTGTAAATTACTTGCAAAGAAATCCAAAAAACAAAAACAAAAATCTAAATTCATTCAATTGTATGATTGCATTTGCAGTTTATTTGCGACACGTTGCCCTTTGGAGGTGTGGGACAGAGCGGGTTTGGGAGGTATCATGGGAAATACTCATTTGACACTTTCAGCCATGAAAAGGCAGTTCTGCGGAGAAGTTTTTTCCTTGAACTTGAGCCCAGGTTTCCTCCATGGAATGATTTCAAGCTAAAATTCATCAGATTGGCTTACAGCTTTGACTACCTTGGACTAATACTACTCTTGTTGGGGCTAAAGAGATAGGAGTGAGATGGAGAAAGCTTTAGCCCCAAATAGCAAACACCAGTGCCTTCCAGTTGTATTCCTGTATTCACTGTCTACTTTTATACCCCAAATCATGGCATTGCTTATAAGTTTTACTATGTTACAAATTTGAAAAATGTTCTCTATAGCCTTTGGGGCCCAATTAGAAATTGCAATAAATTATGTTGTCTTTCCTGATGGTTTAAATTTAGAAATTATCTTGTTTTTTTTTTTTTTTCATGTTTTTAGAAATTATGGATCTATTTAGGAATTGTTTTTAAGAATGATCTATTGTCTAGAACAAAAAGTAAAGTTTGATAACCAAAGATTATTTTCTATTTTTTATTTTTAAAAACAAAAAACAAGGTGTTTGAAAAAAATATGTTTTAGTTGTTTTTTTGTTATTTTTATTTGTTTTTTTGAGATTTTTTTCTAAAAATCATTATATAAATACTTAAAATGATTAAAAATAAAAATATTAAAAACAGATTAAAAATATTTTAAGTTTTTAAATAAACTTTTATTTTACAAATATCAAATAACAATTTTTATACTTCAATTGTTTTATTTTAGCACTATTTTGGTTATTTGACGTGTATTTAAAATAAAAAATAAAAAATAAAAAATGAGAAATTTTACAAATTGTACAGCCAGAACTGTAGTGAACATTACGCGTGATTTATTATTTGACGGCATTTGTGTACTTCACAATTGAATTGGGCCTACGGTGGATGGAAACGGCCCTCCCTCATCATCCTCAACTTCTTCGTCGCCGCCCTGGAGTCCACATTTCCACGCTACCAAATCCACAATTCCAGAATATCCGAAACGATGTCGTATTGTCCATGAGAGATCTGCCCCTCTCGCTAATCTCTGCCCGGAGATTCTTCGCTCATCGTTTTCGAGATCCGAAAGCCTCGTGTATCAGAATCCCAGCCCTAATGGCGGACGAGTTATCCAAGAACCAACCACTGGAATCCATGGAGAATAGCAACAAGAAAGGGGAGCAACAACCGGAGAAATCGCCGCCGCCGCCTCTGCCGGAGAAGCCGTTGCCGGGTGATTGTTGCGGCAGCGGATGCGTCCGGTGCGTGTGGGACGTGTATTACGAGGAGCTAGAAGCTTACGACGAATATTACAGGAATGAATCCAAGCCCAAATCTTAACCCTCTTAATACTGCTTTCTTCAACAAACTCCAATTACAGATGCGTATTTCTTCATCAGAAATTCTTTTGATGTATAAGGAACCGTTCAATTGATTATCTTAGGATTTATGTCAATCAGATTTGTTGGGAAATGTCGTTGGGAATCTATTCTTGTTCAATATCTACCGTCTTTCTACTCTTTATTCGTCGAAAGAATAGGGTTGAATCGAATTAGAAAGAAAGGGCAAACCTAAGCAAAATGGGATTATGCCAAGAAAAGTAACGCCTTCATCAAACTAAAAGTCTAAATCTATTAATGGCAGGCACTCGGTGTTTTCTTTTTCTTCTTTTTTTTTTTTTTTCTTTTTATTTAAACAAATATCAATTTTTTATTTTTTAATTAGATTGACAAAGATATCTCTTCTAAAGTCTTTGTATTAACGTAGAATAAGAAATCAATGTTTGCTTTCTAAGTATTTGGAGATACTAAAGTGTAGAAAAAGAATCAATGGATTTTTCTCAATAGTACGGTAATTTAAAAAAATTATGTTTAAATTACTGTAGTAGAAAAAGTTATTACAAATATACGGTAGTTTTTGCCACCTAGTAAAGAGGATTTGCCACTTAGGAGAGAGGAGAGAGGTTCAGCGAATAATTTTTTTTTTAAACCAAAATCACCTTTAAGGGAAATCGTCTTTTCAAAAGACGAGTTCCATGAAAAAAAATAGTATTTAAAAAAATTCCCGAATACAAAGGAACTCGTCTCTTCAAGAGACGAGTTCCATGAAAAAATATATATATAAAAAAAAAAAAATTCCACAAGGGAAATTCAAGAGACGAGTTTCCCATGGGAAATTTTTTTTTTTTTAAATATATTTTTTTTAAAAAAAATCCCAAATTAAAAAAAAAACAATTCCACAAGGAGAACTCGTCTCTTCAAGAGACGAGTTTCCCATTGGGAAAAATTAAAAAAAAAAAAAAATTCCTAAATTAAAAAAAAAAAAAAAAAAAAACAATTCCACAAGGGGAACTCGTATCTTCAAGAGACGAGTTCCCCATGGGAAATTTTTTTTTTTTTTAAATATTTTAAAAAAATTCCTAAATTAAAAAAAAATAAAAAAATAAAATCCCACAAGGGGAACTCGTCTCTTCAAGAGACGAGTTCCCCATGGGAAATTCTTTTTTTTTTTTAATATTTTTTTAAAAAAAAATTCCTAAATTTAAAAAAAAAAAAAAAAAAAAAACAATTCCACAAGGGGAACTCGTCTCTTTATAAAATAAAAAAAAAAAAATCCCACAAGGGGAACTCTTCAAGAGACGAGTTCCCCATGGGAATTTTTTTTTTTTTTAAATATTTTTTTTAAAAAATTCCTAAATTAAAAAAAAAAAAAAAAAAAAAAAAAAAAAAAACAATTCCACAAGGGGAACTCGTCTCTTCAAGAGACGAGTTTCCCATGGGAAATTTTTTTTTTTAAATATTTTAAAAAATAATAATTCCCAAATTAAAAAAAAAAAAAAAAACAAACAAAGAATTCCATAAGGGGAACTCGTCTCTTCAAGAGACGAGTTTCCCATGGGAAATTTTTTTTTAAAAAAAAAAAACTATTTTTTTTTTAAAAAATTCCCAAATTAAATATAAAAAAAAAAAAAAAAAAAAAAAAACAATTCCACAAGGGGAACTCATCTCTTGAAAAAAAAAAATTCCTAAATTATAAAATAAATAAAAAAAAAAAATCCCACAAGGGGAACTCCTCTCTTCAAGAGACGAGTTCCCCATGGGAAATTTTTTTTTTTTTAAATATTTTTTTTAATTCCTAAATTATAAAATAAATAAAAAGAAAAAAAAAAAAAAAAAAAACAATTCCACAAGGGGAACTCGTCTCTTGAAGAGACGAGTTTCCCATGGGATTTTTTTTTTTAAATATTTAAAAAAAAAATAATTCCCA
Source organism: Vitis riparia (assembly GCF_004353265.1). Classification (NCBI taxonomy): domain Eukaryota; kingdom Viridiplantae; phylum Streptophyta; class Magnoliopsida; order Vitales; family Vitaceae; genus Vitis; species Vitis riparia. Next base: position 19,946,810 of record NC_048434.1, on the reverse strand, counting down.
AATTTAAAAAAAAAAAAAACAAACAAACAAACAATTTCATAAGGGGAACTCGTCTCTTCAAGAGACGAGTTCCCCATGGGAAAATTTTTTTAAAAAAAAAAAAAACTATTTTTTTTTTTAAAAAATTCCCAAATTAAAAAAAAAAAAAAAAAAAAAACAATTCCACGAGGGGAACTCGTCTCTTCAAGAGACGAGTTCCCCATGGGAAAAATTTTTTTTTTAAATATTTTTTTTAAAAAAATTCCTAAATTAAAAAAAATAAAATAAAATAAAATAAAATTCCACAAGGGGAACTCGTCTCTTGAAGAGACGAGTTCCCTTGAAGATTTTTTTTTTTTTAATTTGGGTATTTTTTAAAAAAAAAAATTAAAAAAAAAAAATTTCCCAGTAGTTCCCTTGTGGAATTTTTTTTTTTTTTTAATTTGGGAATTTTTTTATAAAAAACAAAATTTTTAAATTTTTTTTTTTTCCCATGGGAACTCAAGAGACGAGTTCCCTTGAAGAATTGTTTTTTTTTTTTTTTTTTTTTTAATTTGGGTATTTAAAAAAAAAAAAAAAAAATTTCCATGGGAACTTGTCTCTTGAAGAGACGAATTCCCTTGTGGAATTGTTTTTTGTTTTTGTTTTTTTTTTATTTGGGAATTTTTTTATAAAAAAAATAAAAAAAAAATTTCCCATGGGAACTCGTCTCTTCACTTGTGGAATTGGTTTTTTTTTTTTTTTTTTTAATTTGGGAACTTTTTTATAAAAAAAAAAAAAAAAATCATATGGGAACTCGTCTCTTCAAGAGACGAGTTCCCTTGTGGAATTGTTTTTTTTTTTTAATTTGGGAATTTTAAAAAAAAAAATATATATTTTTTTCCATGGGAACTCGTCTCTTCAACAGACGAGTTCCCTCGAGGAATTGTTTTTTTTTCTTTTTTTAAAATAATAATTTGGGAATTTTTTTAAAAAATATATATTTTTTTTTCAAGGAACTCGTCTCTTCAAAAGACGAGTTCCCTTGTAAATGAGGAATTTTTTTAAATACTAATTTTTTTTTCATGGAACTCGTCTTTTGAAAAGACGATTTCCCTTAAAGATGATTTTGGTTTTAAAAAAAAAATTATCCGCTGAACCTCTCTCCTCTCTCCTCTCTCCTAATTGGCAAATCCTCTTTCCTAGGTGGCAGAAACTACCGTATATTTGTAATAACTTCTTCTACTACAGTAATTTAAGCATAACTTTTTTAAATTACCGTACTATTGAGAAAAATCCAAGAATCAATCCCACAACTCCAGGAGAAGAGGGAAATGCGATCAAACCGTATTCTTTCATCCTCAAGCAATTACCTCAGACTCTATCCAATGGAAGACTCTCTTTATCTTATAGAATTTGACTTTTCAAGTAGAGTGTAAAACATCCTCCACCTCTAAAAAAAAAAGGGGGTCGGATAGCCATCTCACCCGAGGGACTATTGTTGTAGAATCTATTAATAGCTTCCAGTACCGAGACAAAATGGGTTTTGAGATCAGAGAGAGGAAGTAGGCTTTAGAGAAAAAGTCCCTCTTGTGCCAAATCCCCTAGTTTTCCTGCCAAGATACGTAAGCTAAAATCAATCTATATCAACAGGATTTCAGCTAAAGTAGCATCTCGGAGATGGCGAAACCCCATTTTGCAAGAACGGGGGGATTGTAAACTCAATCCAGTATGCTCACTCGCTGGAGAATGGGGATCATAAAGGTCAAACTCCGAGGAGGCGGGCCAGTCAGCCACCAACTCGGTGCAGGTCACGTGACCTACAGCTCGGAGTTTTTCTTCATCATCAGCAGCTTCTATACCCTTGGAAAAATGCTCTCCCTCCTACCCCAGTACCCTTACTGGCTCTCTTCGGTTCCCGGGAACTTGATGATTATGTGCACTCTTTTGTTTTCAAATCGTCAACTACTCTATGGTAAAATATAGTAGAAGAAGAGATTCTTATCTATTATAGGAAAATTCTAGGGTACCTCTTCAGTACCTATCGAAAAGATTTTTTAAGTCATTGGATGTTCAAGATTACATCTTGGCCATCCATTTTAAATTTGAAATAAAAATTCCACTTAATCAGTTAAGGGAAGAACTGGTTGAGGCCTTCTTTCTTCCTCCCTTCTCAACAATTTTGAGTTTAAGTAAAATAAATATGAAATAAAAATAGAATTGAAAAAAATAAAAATAAAAATGATATAAAATTTGAAAACATATTTATTAACTAAAAAAAAAAAATCTATCATATATCTTAATTACATTATTTTATTTTTAAAAAATTATTAAACATTTAAATTCAACATAAAAATGAATATGGCAATATTTTAATATGAAATGAGTATTTTCATTAAAATTCAACATTTTATTGTAATTTATCAAAATGTGAGGAATCCTCACATTCTTAGCACATTTCGTCACATTCTCTTTACCCTCGAAAATTTTACAATTTTTAAAACTTTTAAAAAATATTTCCACATGGAAATACAATAATATTATTTATTGATACTAATTAAGCTTAGAAATGATGGAAATTACTCTTAAAAGAAATTAAAAAAATTACTCTTAAAGAAATTATGGAAGTTCGTACCATCTCTTATAAAGTTCGTACCCTCTCTTACAAAGTTCGTACCTTCTCTTAGAAAGTTCGTACTCTCTCTTACAAAGTTCATACTCCATCTTAGAAAATTTGTATCCTCTCTTAAAGAAGTTTGTACACTGTCTTAGAAAGTTCGTACAATCTCTTACAAAATTCGTACTCTCTCTTAGAAAGTTCGTACCATCTCTAAGAAAGTTCGTACAATCTCTTACAAAGTTCGTACCCTCTATTAAAAAGTCCGTACCCTATCTTACAAAATTCGTACCCTCTCTTACAAAGTTCGTACCTTGTCTTAGAAAGTTCGTCTCCTGTCTTACAAAGTTCGTACCCTGTCTTAGAAAGTTCATACATTCTCTTAAAAAGTTCGCACTCTGTCTTACAAAGTTCATACTTTCTCTTAAAAAGTTCGTACCATGTCTTACAAAATTCATACCCTTTTTTACAAAGTTCGTACCCAATCTAAGAAAGTTTGTACCATCTCTTAGAAAGTTCGTACACTGTCTTAGAAAGTTTGTATAATCTCTTAGAAAATTCGTACCCTCTCTTAGAAAGTTCGTACCATCTCTTAGAAAGTCCGTACCATCTTTTACAAAGTTCGTACCCTCTTTTATAATGTTCGTACCCTCTCTTAGAAAGTTCGTATCCTCTCTTACAAAATATTCATGACAATTTCATAATAAATGACTAAATGCTCTCAATTTGATTAATAATAACTCAGAAAAATAAAAATAAAAAATCTAGATGTTATAAATCATTACATATTTAAATGTCATTTAACATGACATTTCTAGCTACAATAGTTATCTGTAGATGAAAAAAAAAAAAATCAAATGTTACCTTTTAACACTTGTAATCACTTGACATCCTTCGTATAATGTCTTCTTCAAGACATATAAAGCTTCATCTTCAAATTTAATCTATGAACAAAAAAAAAATTATATAAAAATATTAATAGCAATTTGATAACAAAATTTTATAATAAACTCATAAAAAATTCCAAAATCGTTATTTAACATCACATTTCTTCCTACAACAATTATATTTGGATAAAAAAATATCAAATATTACATTTGACACTTGTAATCACTTGAAATCCTTCACGTTCTTCATATAATACAAATTTTAAATTTGATTCATCAAAATACATCTTACATATTTTGTAATTTGGTAGTTGAAATTATTTAATTTTCATATTAAATTACTATCCCTTTTTTTATATATGAATAATGAGAGTATAAGAGTAGTTGGTAGGATTTTCTTTTTTTAGATAGAGTTGGGTAATGCATTAAATAACAAATTATATTTGATATATAATAATAAATTATAAAAAATTGTAATATTAAGATATATATGAAATGCATGTGATTATTTCTCACCAACAAACCATCTTTACCGGTTTGATAAGTTTTTATAAATTTTTTAATGATATGTACTTTACATATGTCATTTTATTATTGGGATCAAATGTGGGTAGGTACCCCCAAAATGAAAAGTGGGTACCAAAGAACAACCCATCTATTATATTTTCATTCGTATTTTTTTAAATTTTAGATTTTCAGTTTTTTTTTTTAATCTTAAAATATTCTATGGCGCGGTTAAACAAACATCAAAGAGGCCCAATGTGTTAAAGTGTGGTTGCATTGTAGATTGGGTCGTCGGCCCATGGGCTCTTGGAGATAAAGGAGCGAACCGTGCTGGGCCTAAAGAAACAGCCTACACGGCCCGCTGTGCCCACTGTGTCGGCTCACTTGACCCTTTTAAATTTCACTTTTTATTTTTTATTACATGTCAAATATGTATAATACCCCTCTTAATATCTATATAACTAATTTTAGGGGTAAAAAAGTAAATTAATAATTATTTTTAATTTTTATGTCAAATGTCAATATTATCCCTCTCAACAACTATATAACGACAAAGGCCAAGTATAATCATTAGAGGTGTTTAAAGTAACAAAAAGAAATTTTATTTAATAATGAAAAAAACTTAAGAAAAAATGACTTAAAAATTAAATTAAAATTTTTAACAAAGTGGGTGGCCCATGGGCCATGGCCCGTCGGCACAGCCAGGCCTGACATGATTAGCTCGCAGACTTATGGGTCGTGTTGAGCCATCTCTTTTCCTTGCATGGGCCGCCCCGATCTGACATGCTTTTTAAGTGGGCCATGCTAGCCCAACACGTTGGCCTGTAATGACCCAGTCAATATCAGACCATGCTGGCCCGACACAACCCATTGAACACCTCTACGGGAAAATTTACCTCATTTTATATAAAATTAATTGATTAAAAAGGAAAAAATTAAAACTATATGTAAATGCTTGAAATAATTAAGATATTTATATCAAAAATTAATTATTTTAAAAAATATATATAAAAAAGGTTAAATCCTCTTACCGGTGAATTTAAATAAATATCTTTAATTTTTTTTGTTAGAATAAGAAAAGAAAAAAGAAAAAAAGAAAAAAAATGAGGATTAGATTTTTAAAATTGAATTTTCGATGGTACCTTTAGGAAAAAAAAAAGATGTAGGTCCGATACCCTTTTGTTAATCATATAGCCCTTTTAAATATGTCTTTAAAAAACCGCTCTTTTTGAGAAATTCCCAAACTTGAGAGAGAGAAAAGACGATGAAGGCCCGGCATCACAGTGTGGTTCTTGTGATACTGCTGGGTGTTTTGGTGGCAAATGCTCCGGGTCAAACCCTAGCTTCCAATTCAGTTCCAGCCTTCGTGCAAAACACAATCTACGCCAACAAGATTGCCATTTTCTCCAAATCCTATTGCCCGTAAGACTCCTCTGTTCCCTATTACCTATCATCTGTGTTTCAGAATCTTGGGCGCAATTAATGCTATTAAAAATCTAAATCATATCATTTAGACCATTCATTTCTAATTGATTTCTTGTTTAAACGAGTGTTTGATGATTTCCCCCTTTTTCTTTGATGGTTGCGGGGAAAACTGAGGTGGTTTTCGTTTTGGTTTTATGTTTCCTTAACCTAAATTGTACATGAACTAGAGAAATCATAGCTGGAGGTATTGATTTTTGGCCCGGCAATGATAGAATGATCCGATACGATGATAATATAAAGGAATATTGAACAAGAGAACCAATTCTCTACTACACTTGCTAAAAATCATCTTTTGGTCCTACAACTAGTTTAGAATTTAAGCTCATATTTAGTAGCTTCCTGAGGAAAATGCTACGTTTAAACCTGGCTGGGTATCGGTTTTTTATGCACAAGATGACCATTCAGCAACCCTAGTTGTTTTCTGCCTGCCTTCAATGACAGAGTAAACTGGTAGATGCTTGCTTGGAATGGCTGAAGGTCTGGAATTCCTTGCCTTGATTATTGGACTGCCTGAAAAGATCACTGGGACTCTGGACATTACTTTGAACTAGAATACATGCACAGTTGTGTGAAGTATTCATTGATGTTAACTGCCCTGGGTTATTACCCTTATACCATGTTTAGCCTGTAACTGATAAGGATTGTACAATCAGATTCACTTCAGTAACACAGTGTTAAGTATTATTTCTATTCCTGTACCTGTGAGCTGAATTCAAATTGATTGAACATGGGTAGAGACTCAGAGAAGATCCTGATCTTATCTTAGAAACAATTAAGTGAAGTGTATATGCTTGTGTGTACTGAAGACACACAAGAGCATTTTGTCTCCACATCACAACCAACTTCATGAAATCACAAGCTGGACATTGTTGTGACATCTCTTTCTCTCAAATTACTATTTGACTATGGTATTGTTTGTTGTTTTTCTTGGAGGGTAGGTATTGCTTGCGGGCAAAGCGCATCTTTAGCGAACTGCATGAGGAACCTTTTGTTGTGGAGCTTGATCTTAGAGGTATTTATTAGCTACAATTGTTCGTATTTGCATTGACTTTTATTAATATGTACAAGTGATTTGGAATGGATCTGTTGTCATGAATGTTCAGATGATGGGACTCAAATTCAGAATGTCCTTCTAGATTTGGTGGGTCGAAGCACTGTTCCACAAATATTTGTGAATGGCAAGCATATTGGTGGCTCTGATGGTTAGTCCTCAGCACTCATATTTCATGTTTAACCTCCCTAAGCCTCTAAAATTAGTGTTAATATGCTTTTGAGGCTTAACCCATGTGAGGCACAAGAAAAGGCCTCAGGGGTTCACAGCCAAGGTATAAGGGTCACAATAGACATACACTTCTAACCTTGAGACTTGCATTACAATGTGAATCATCGACCCAACATGTCAACCAAACAAAATTTGTGATGAAATTGATGGATGAAGATGGATCACACATGCATGGATGTTTTTCTTTTGTTGCTCTATAGGTATTGAATTTCTAAAACTTTACATGGTTCCTTTCGGTTGTCTAGGCTATATTGGCTAATAAATGCTTATAAATGCATAATTGACCAAAAATAAGGTTGATGCTTAAACTTGCATTTAAACTCGATAAGATACAAAATATATGTGTTTTACCATTTAAGTTGTTTGTTACTAGTTATGCGGGTGCCTTTTAAGTTGCTTATTCCAAATTCGGTGTAAGTTTCCATTTTTTCTTTATGAAGCCCATACTTGAAATTTTGTATTGAATATTATTTTTTAAAAAAACAAAACAAAACCGACTATTCAGTTTCATTGAGATGTAATATCTCAACTTAGTTTCATAATCTTCATTACAATTTCAATTTATAATGCTGGGTTTCGGTTATGCAGGTGCCATTTAAGTTGCTTATTTCAGATTTAGACATTTTTTTTTTTGAATAAAAATATAAATAAGTTTTTTTGCATGAATTAAATAGGACTAATGAGGACCATCACTCTATAATGACAAATATACAAGAGCAAAATCTATTCTTAGCTGGTGTGTTTACCTCTTCATTTCTCTCTTCCCTTTTCCAATGTGCAATTTGTAGACTATTCTATGAGGTAACATGCAAAGAGAGCAAGAATGCATCCTACTTGTGTACTTATAATATTCTTGTTCCAGTGCACACCACAATAGCAAATAAAAAAATAAAAAAATAAACAAAACTAACATAAGAAATAATAAAAATTCAGGGCAAATAAGAAAAAGAACAAGACTAACACAAGAAACAAGAAAATGTTAGGTTTGATGATCATACGCTCTTCAGTCACATTAAAAACGGTGGCAAATGTGTTCTTTTCTTTTCCAGTTTGCAATAATAGCAAATAAGAAAAGAATAAGACCAATAAAAAGAAATAAAAAAATTCAAGGTTGATGGTCATGCCCCTTTTGCAATGCTCTAAAAATCAATACCATATATATATATATATATATATATATTTTCTTGGCTCCTTACATCAAGATGTGAATCACAACAAGACCCACAGCTGAAATAGAAACAAGGGTACTTATGTAGTATTTTATCACATCATACTTTGCAGCTTCTAATTGAGCCCTTATCACAGCAGTGACTTTGTCAATTTCATACTTGTGTTACAATGCATGTCATTGTCCTATGAAGAAGTATAAAAAATATATATCCTTACATCATATGAGGAAAAAATTGTTGTAAAGTATTTCTGTGAAACCAGACCTTAGTTCATTTTCAGGGACATCATTTTTCTCTCTTGCAACATGAAACCGAGAAACTTCGAAGTGATATAGAAAAAATTCGTAGTGAACTAAGGTCTGGTTTCATAGAGGTACTTTGCAACAATTTTTTCCTCATATGACGTAAGGATATATATTTTTTATACTTCTTCATAGGACAATGACATGCATTGTAACACAGGTATGAAATTGACAAAGTCACTGTTGTGATAAGGGCTCAGTTAGTTAGAAGCTACAAAGTATGATGTGATAAAATACTACATAGGTACCCTTGTTTCTATTTCAACTGTGGGTCTTGCTGTGATTCACATCTTGATATAAGGAGTTTAGTGAATTATGCCATTTAAAATATATATATATATATATATGGTATTGATTTTTTAGGGCATTGCAAAAGGGCCATGACCATCAACCTTGAATTTTTTTATTTCTTTTTATTAGTCTTGTTCTTTTCTTATTTGCTATTATTGCAAACTGGAAAAGAAAAAAACACATTTGCCACCGTTTTTAATGTGACTAAAGGGTGTATGATCATCAAACCTAACATTTTCTTGTTTCTTGTGTTAGTCTTGTTCTTTTTCTTATTTGCCCTGAATTTTTATTATTTCTTATGTTAGTTTTGTTTTTTTTTTCTTATTTGCTATTATGGTTTGCACTGGAACAAAAATATTATAAGTACACAAGTAGGATGCATTCTTGCTCTCTTTGCATGTTACCTCATAAAATAGTCTACAAATTGCACATTGGAAAAGGGAAGAGAGAAATGAAGAGGTAAACACACCAGCTAAGAATAGATTTTGCTCTTGTATATTTGTCATTATAGAGTGATGGTCCTCATTAGTCCTATTTAATTCATGCAAAAAAACTTATTTATATTTTTATTCAAAAAAAAAAATGTCTGAATCTGAAATAAGCAACTTAAATAGCACCTGCATAACCGGAACCCAACATTATAAATTGAAATTGTAATGAAGATTATGAAACTAAGTTGAGATATTACATCTCAATGAAACTGAATAATCGGTTTTGTTTTGTTTTTTTTTTTAAATAATATTCAATATAGAATTTCAAGTATGGGCTTCAGAAAGAAAAAATGGAAACTTACACTGAATTTGGAATAAACAACTTTAAAGGCACTTGCATAACTGGGAACAAACAACTTAAATGGTATTAAGTTGAGATATTACAATTGCATTTAATTTTTTTTTTCTTCCTATATTTTACAATTTAATTTTGTAAATTCTCACTAATTTATGATACTTAATCCTTATTATCCTTCACCAGGACTGCTTTGCCTCTTTCATCTTTTAAAATTTAAGATGAAACTTACCATTCATTCAATACTCTTTCTTCATTGTTTTTAAGGTGTTTTAACCATTCCTTTTTTTTTTTTGTGGGTGTAATTCAGACCTCAGAAATGCAGTCCTGAGCGGTCAGCTGCAGAAACAACTCAGTACAAGTTGATGAAATAACAAGGGGAAGCACGAGAATTTTAGATGAAGCTTCCATATAGTGATCGTGGAAGCTTTGTGGAGCTTGAAGGTAACTTCTGAGGATTGTGAAATTTGAACCAGATTCTATTGCAACATTTTGTATTTGGGGTTCTCAGATAACAACTCATGTTGATGTAATGTTGACTTTGCTCCATCCAATGGAAAAACTTGTTATATTTATAGCTTTTGCTGCAGAGCAGTTGTCAGTTTGAACCTAGGAAGATTTCTTTTGCATCTAAAAAATGCTGGGGTTGCAAAGATAGGGTTGCATTGCACCTAGCTTTATGTTTTGTAGTCAATGTCAAGCAAGGCTTCTTGATTTTGCACCCACTTGGTGGTAGAGAATGGAGATGGATATCATGGTGTAGAATGTAGAACCAGCAATCAGAAATAAACAACCCATGGAATGAACTAACACTTTAACACCCTACATAACCCTAGGGTTGAGAAAATTCTGCAAACTGGCCAGTCATGAACAATACTTTGCATTGCTTACATATAGTATCACAGTTTTACATGCAACTGACAATGGTCAGTAACAAATACAATTTACTTGCTGCATATTATAACAATAATATTACAATCCAAAGTAAAGCATTGGTACAGAGTTGTCAAAATGTCAAGAATGTCTGCCTGTAAACTATGCTAGAGCTCCATAGAAGTGGTAAATGCTTCAGGAAGAAGCCACATATGTGTCTGGCCGCCAAAAGGATTTCTGTGCGCTGAGTATTCCTTCTTGGTCTTTGGAGAAGGCTAGATGGACCTCCCAATGCAGAGATTTCAACAGGTTCTCCACTTCCCCAATTGCGCTGGACTCATCTCTCACAATCAATTTACCTCCAGGTCTCACTATTCTATCGATCTCTGCCATCAACGGAGCAATTTTGCACCTGCAAAAACCGGTTTAAGCTAAGATGGTAATGTGCTATGTTGAGATTCTCTCTTTTTAAGAGAGAAAAACCAGGAAGATATATCCCACCTCTTTTTCAGCTTTGAGAAAAGATGATCAGCATGCAGCAGATCATAGGTTCGAGGATATGTGCTGAAGGATTCGCACCAGTCATGATATATTCCAAAGAGACCCCGCTCGTAGATTATGGGAAGTGTATCTGGAGAATCTATGTTCACCACATTTAAGACCCACACCTTGAGGTCCTTCAGTGCCGCTGCAAACCTGTACACAGGTATCACTTCTCAGTTGTATATACATTTGTGCAGGATTGCTTTCTATCACAGAGCAAAATGCCCTTTTAATGAACTTTACCCTCCATAAACGGCTCTCATGTCCATGACGTTTCTGACGTTGGACCAGCTGATGCCCAGTCCATTAAGATAAGACTTGTTCACCACTCGCTTCCAGTGTTCATAGTCCGATGCGAAATCATCAGGAGCTGGCCTTCCATATATTCCCATCTGCGCTTTGTTTAACCAGTATGGACTTACCTGCAGTCTACGCGGCCATTCCTCAGGCCACCGTGTTCCTCTCTCCGCTCCATCAACTGGTGCCCGATGCATGCATGCCTGCAGAGGCACATACCTGAAAATATGACACCAGAAAATGAAGTCACCGATCCTATTACCAGTTGAGATGTGGAAAGGTTCTTGTTACCAAATGGAACTGTACCAGGCTGCATTTGGATCATCATCGGTTTTACACATTGGAGGACGCTTGTGCTTTCTTTGGTCATAACAATCATTGGAGGTAGGTTTGCGATAGATGGCAGCACCTATAGAATTCAATTTATCCCTGTTGATGCTCACAAGCTCCCAACACATGGACACTGTGAGTGCTGACATCTCTAGAAAAAAAAAAAATTGAAATATACAGTCAGCTTTTTGTAATTTGAGCTGAAATGAGTTTCTAAGAAGAAATAATCATATCCTACCTTTCCATATCTCAACATCTTCTTTAAGCTTTTGGTATACAGGGGTGGCTGACCATACAAAATAACCTCCAGGACGCAGAACCCGGTTCAGTTCCAAGAGAAGAGTACCACCTTCATGGAGGTTCAATTAAATTTGTTAACAACAATGGCCAACAGAAAAAAGCTAGAAATTAAACCATAAAAGTAGTTCAAATGATTAAGCAGAACCTTCTACATGCCATGGAACTCTACAACGCGCACAGTGCACAACATCAAAGACCCTGCTCGGAAATGGCAGGCGCTGAGATCCCATCACGGCAGAGATAGCAGGTATTCCCCTTTCGAGGGCGAATTGAACTTGAGCTTCATGTTCGTCCTTGGGTGCAAAAGACATTGTAAGCACGTCTCTTTCGAAAAGATAGCCGCCAAAGCTGGCAACCCCGCAGCCAACGTCCAATATTACCCGTGTGCGCTTCCCCCATGCAATATCAGGTACCGCCTGCAATCAACAACATGGACATTGATGTTCTTCTATTCGGGAGTCAAAATTAACTGTTGCTAACGAAATTGATGAAGTTCATACAACAGCATAAATAACAAATAATGCCATGAATTGAGGTCAGTGGTGAACGCTGCCACCTTACTTTTTCAATAAAATCAATGTAGTGCATGGCTCCGTGAATGAATTGTGTTCCACCGCCAGGGAAAGTGAGGAACTCCCCAGTCACCTTCACCCAGTTCTGGTGCCCCTTCACCTCTGCCAGAAGGGTGTGAGGAACATTGTGATACCATATCTGCCGGACCAACAGAGTAAAATAGAAAGTTACAAACCCAAGTGAATAGGAGAAATCAATTCATATCCAAGGGCACAAATATCATGGTTCATACCTTATCTCTGCTTTGGGGCCACTCAACTGGCGACTTGTACATCTCCGGCAGTGGCACCAGGCATGTGGGTGGCTCCTCTGGGCAATGCCTCTCACGATGCTCGTAGTGTTTCCTACCATGTAATTTCATTATTGCTTTCTCGTTGTCCAAACAGGGAATATAGTCTGGGCCTGCTGTTTCATTGCAGAGCTGCCAAGTGTAGCCATAGATAGTCCCATCCAGCCCATCCGGCCCATCCTTCCTTCTCTCCTTTTGATTCTCGGATTGATCCGCCTGAGTTGACCAGGACTTCTTTGATTCTTTAGACTCTATAGGGATCCCAGAGCTTTCCCCGCTCTGGAAAGAAATGGTCGAGCTGGAGGAAGGAGCCTTATCTTGAGTTGTTGTCTCCTGTTTGGCTTCTTGGTTGGAATTTCTCTGTTGCTGGTTAGATTCTGATTGGGTTTTTTTATTTTCAATTTGTGCTTTCTTCTCGTCTGTTGTTTGTGAAGATTCTTGGTCCTGTGATGCGAGTTGAGATTGTTGGGATTCTTCATTTTGTTGGGTTTCATGACTTGTTACCTCTTGAATCTCTGGCTGTGATTCCTGCAGCGTTTCATCACTCCCGGTGTCTGAATTTTCCTGTTCTTGTTTCTGTTGATGCTCTTGTTGTTGCTGCTGCTGTAATCGTTGTTGTTGATCTTCCTCTGTAATCTGGTTTTGAGATTCTTGCGAGTTTTCCTGACTATCAGCTTCACGCTTTTCAACTTCTGCCTCGAGCTGATTTTTTTCTTCAGATTTATTCTCGTCAACCCCCTGATTTACATTGCTTTCTTCATCTTTCGTTTGCTGTGTTTCCTCAGCTTCAGAATTTTTCTCAGCGATTCCTTGGGCCAGTTGGTTCTGAGTCAGGGCACTTTCCTCAGACGCCTGATTCTCATATTCTTTCTGCTTCTCTTCCTCTTCAGCAGATTCTTTTCTCTGTATAACAGGTGGGTTCTCTTCAACAACAGTCGCATTCTCCTCCTCATTCTTGTTATCTCCACTAGTTTCCTGCTCAGGTTCTTGTTTTTCATTGTTTTCTTCCCCAGCTTCCACATTGGGGGTTTCCTCGGATTTCAGTTGATCTTCCTGAGACTTGTCATCCTCATCGTTGGTAGCCTGCAAGGGCTTGGTCTCATCGGACTTGATGGCATCATCGGGAAGATCCCCTTCAGTGTCTTCGTATACAGGAGGATCTCTTCTGTCACTAGGCTTAGAAAGGTGGCGTTCACCGGAGGCAGAGAAAGAGGAAGTGGTGGAGGTGCGGGCGGTGGTTTGAGGAGAAATAATGGAATTGGAGGTTAACATCCATAGACCCAAGACACACAAGGCTACAAAAACTACTGTTGTGACCGTTGACGTATAAGAACCAGAGGTCGAACGCTTACTACGTGCCTTGCCTACAGCCATTTTGGTCAGACAGAAAAGGGGGGATTGAGAAATGAGAGAGTTTCAACTTTGAAATGCTTTTGTGAAGGAAAATGAGCAATAAATTGAATTGACGTAGATAAGAAAGAAAACAGGGAGAAGTTTCAGTTGGGTTTGTGGAGGAAAGATGAAATCTAGTTTGGAAGAAATTTTCTTTGTTGGAAAATATCAAAGATCCGAGGGAGTCGGAGAAGGGAATGGGTTACCCAATTTTCTGGCAAAGTGAATGATGCTACATATTTCAAGATTGGTTCATCTTACGTTGACTCAAAGAAATATTGAGAAAGAGAGGCAAGTAGGATGCCATCGAGATCCACATTCCTGTTTCGTTGACTTCAGAAATGTTGGACATTTGTTTCACAATCACCTCAAATGAATAGGTTGAATTTGAATTTGAATTAACGGTAAACCCAATTCAAATTATTTCAACCCACCCACCGAGCTGCCTTCCTTAGACTCATTAACACGAACCCTGACCCGGAGATTTTGGGCGCAGGGTCCAGATACCCAAAACTATTATGTCTCAACCCGTTCTGCTTTTGGGCCAAACACACAGCTTGTAGCCCAACTCAAATCGAGTTCCCACAGTCGATGATTCTAGACCATTCTACGGCGATGATGTGAAGCATTCACGACATCTCAAGTTGGGCTACAAAAGGTTCTCAGTCATAAAAAGGAAACCCAATTAGGAACTGGCTTTGGGGGCCTAAACTGTTTATCATTGGGCTGCAAGTCTCTCACTGCGGCCCAACTCAAACTTAATCTAGCAGTTTTTGTTTTTTTTCCTCTTCCAATTAGTTTCAAATCAGGCTCAAAGTAGTAAAGACATATCTGAACTTGATGAGATTGGTCCAATTGAATCACATCAAGGTGATAGAAACGTAAACAAAGTAATTGAATTTTATATCTATTAAACAAGAAATTAGCTATTAAATTAAGATCATAATAACTTGCCTAATATCAATTGCCTGCATTTATAGTACATTTAACAAAGATTTGACCATCAAATTTCTAAACAATCTATGGGAATAAATGATCAAATTGCATTAAAAAAATCACATCAACATCAATTTAACACCCATTTCACTATTATTTTTTTTTACCAATCAACCTATATTTAATAAATAAAAAAATTTAGATGATAATTCTTTAATTAGAACTTTTACAAATAAAGTCATGATTAATATCGATACATTCGAGATTGTCAAATGTTCGAGAGTTCCTCTATTCAATCATTTTCCTTCTTTTTGTTGTTGGATATTTCACTCGTACACATCTTCTTTTCGTTTTTTGAGCCTCTAGTAAGATACAGACAAAGTTCAAAAATGTCAAATATTTGATCATACATGATTAAGTTACAAAAACTTTGATCTAGTATAGATTTGTAACATCAATTTGTTTAATTCACTTAGGATTATTTGGAAGTGATTTTGATAAAAATGCCTATAAATTGTATTATTTTTTTAGGAAACTTTAAATAAAAGTAATTTTATAGAGAATCAATTTAATTTTTAAACATTAAAAATTTATTTTAATAATATTTTGAGTGATATGTTATATAACAAAAAATATATATATTTCAAACACCTAAATTTTGAAAGAAATATATTTTTAAGCATTAGAAAACACTTTCAATATTCCTAAAATCACTCTAAAATAAAAATCTTAATAACTAAAACATTATGTCAAAATATAATATAATGAAACAACTGCTTCAAAATAGGAACGAAAAGCAAAACTTTTAGTTGGTGGGGTTAGCTATATATGATTTTAAAAAAGTATTGTGGAAAAAAAATATTAAAGAAAATGGTATTATCATATTTAATTTTATTATGAAAAATATTAAAAATTAAATATAATTAAAACTATTTAAAAAGTTATATATTTTTAAATTATTTAATATTTAGAGAGATGAGTTAAATAATTAAAATGAGTTTGAAATGAGATAAAAAATAATTTATAAATTTTAAGGATATGTTTGAGAACTGCTTTTGAGAATAGTTTTATATTCTTTAGAATAAAAAATACAAGAAACATGTTTGACAATAAGAAACTATTTTTTGTTCTTAATCTTAGAACATCTTTTAGATATTTTATGTTGTTTTGACTTGTTTTTTGAGGATTATTATAAGAAATAATTATATAAATATATAAAATGATAAAAAATAAAGCAGTACATATGAAAATTATTTTTGAAATATATTTAAAAATATAAAAATATAAAAAATATTTTAAGTTTTCAAACAAATTTTTGTTCTATAAAAAATCAGAAAACAATTTTTTTTAAAAATTATTTTTGAAAACAATTACTAAATAGACATTATTATTATTATTTTTAAATATTTTCCTTCACATTTTTCCTCAAACTTTCTTGGAATCAAACATAATTTTAATATTGTCGAAGCAGCTAACTCAAACTCATCCAATTTATTTGAAGTCAATATTTTTTTCCCTTAATCCCAACACAAATTATAAAATTAAGATGCTTAAAACTCACATAAAATCAAATTGGATTAAGATTAACTTACATTAAAACCGATTCAACATCATACTTGAAAGATTCATAAGATTCATCTTCATTAATAAATCTATTTAAATGCAACTTCATCGTCTAACATAATAACATATGCTTATATTCGTATAAGATCAAATTAGATTTGAATTAAATCACATTAAAGCATTTCAACATCACATTTGAAAAGTTCATAAAATTCATTTTCATTAATAAATTTATTTAAATGCAGCGTCATTATCTAACGTGACAACATTAAATGTTAACCATTTTGGTTTATTTTATTAATTGATTTTTGAGAGGTATTATAATATTACTAAAAAAAAAATAAAATTAAAGAGTCCAAGCTTCTCTTTGTGCCAAAGAGTTGACAACTGAAATTGTCTGATTTGGAAAAAACAAAGGATTGTACTTAGAAAAGGCCAAATCCTACAACGGTAGTATTTCCCACCAAAAATAATCACACTAGGACACTCTAAAGTCCAATTTAGCAGCAATACTATATATATATATATATTTGGAAATATTAAATGGAAAGAGAAAATTTCTTTCATATATAAATGAGGAGAGGAGTGCGGAGTGCGGAGTGAGAGGAGAGAGGGAGGGGATGGATCATGGAAGAGAAGAAATGGGGAAGTAGGGGCATAGAGTACATAGAGTATAGTAGTGAGAGTCTCGTGAGCTTTCTATGGTAAGACACAGTGACAGGTAACGACCACTCTCAATAATAAGCTCTAAAGGAAACCCTATCTATCCCTCTACTCCTCTACTCCTCTACTCCTTCACTCTATTCGCCAGCCCTGCACACCTACGTCCCCCTTCTCCCCCTCACATGCACCCCGCGTGATCATCCCTCCCACCCCCCTCTTCACTTCCCGTCAGCATATATACTCCTTTCATCATATATTGAAAAGAGGGATATATAATTGTGTAGGGGACAGGATGTATTATGTAGTATATAAGTGTGATGTTATATGTCTAAAAGTCGGGACAATGGACCTGGATATTAGCCATCAAAGTCACATAACTCATGAAGAATCGAGGGGAGTCGAATAAGTCGGATGGATTAATCCTTGGAAATTTTGAAAACTTTGGTTGGAATGAAGAGAAGAGAGGGGGGTTTAAATAATTCAAACATGTGGGTGGCCCAGATGATTTGGAGGAGAAGGAATCATTTGGGAGAGGAAAGGGTGCGATAGTGGCAGCATATATGGTGAGCAATGAGCATAATATATGATGAAATAATTATTAAATTAAGGGGGAGTGGCGCAGTGGTGGTAAAAAGTGTGATGTGGCCGTATTACTATTTTGGGCGGTGCATCACTTTCACTATGCCTTCGCAAACCATGGTATTTATGCTCTGCGTGTCCAATCCAGGCAACTTCGAAATGATGGAAATTCCCGGACGGGCACATCCATCCACCTCCTCATCTTCTCACCTTCTCTCTTGTGTTGTGTGTCTCAAGTCTTGTGATGAGTGATGCTTCCATCATTTAATTAATTTATTTATTTTTTGCATTTTTGAGTTTTGTCCAACGCTTTTTATGATGATTGGACCTTCATAAAAATTCTCATCAGTCTAAATCAAACACCCCCCAACACACGGCCGCTTCTATCAAAGTTAAAGTTAAAAAACTAATCATTCTCATTCTGTGTCCTCAAATGATACCATTTCATCTTTTCCACTGTTGCCTCATTTCGATAAGCAAAGTTTTACTATTTCTTTCCTACTTTTACTAGCATCGTTATATCAGTTGGGAGCCCAAAGTTACCCTGTCTCTCTTTGTAGCCTCGCTTTGCCGCATGAGTCATGACTACCTTCTATCTCTAATGTACAGCTAATCACATTTTGTCATGGAATCAAAGCTTTGAAAGAGGAAGTGGTAGAGAAGTAAAAAGTGATCTATTATTATTCATGACTGCAGGCTGTTGTGTATTCATGTTGTAAAAAGCTGAGGCTGTATTTTCTCGCTGTTTGCCACTTGAAACAGTCTTATAATGGCTTCTACTACATATTCACGGGAAGCCTGTGCTCGCCACATCTCGTGTCCCATAGGTGAAGTTGAGAAAGCAGGAAAGTCAAGCAGCAGATGCAATTTGTCATATGCCTGAAGCCATTCAAAACATTTTGTTTGGATTGCAACGATACAATGAAGGATCTCTAATGTCGTTGGAAAAATAGCTCTCTCTCTCTCACTCACACTTTATTCTTGTTATACTTTTGCCTACATCTCCTTGGTGGGTTAGATTGTGAATTGTGATTAGTGATTACTCACCTTTCAATTCAATGTACTGTTCCCTAACCTTAAAAAGGGAAAAAAAAAGCAAAGCATTTAAAGGTACAATACATCTGTGCTTGACATGAGTTTACAAGAAAATCAACCCAATTTTTTGAGCTATATGTCCCCTCTCATTGACCAGTCATCTACACCTTATTCGCAAAATAATGGGGGCAAGTGGATGAGTCTGGTATATGTCAAATTTTGTAGGGTTGTTTACTATAGAGGGAATTGATCAAAGGCCAAGTATACACCATAAATGTCGCGATCAGTGTCGAACTTGCTATTTAAAGGAAACCGTAGAATTGCTATCTTGAGGATTATTGGAGTGGATTTGTTGCTTTAATATCGGTTTCTGTTTGAATGAGTTACGACTAATCAACAAAAGACGTTTTGTAATTTTGTTGAAGTGAAGGGTGAAGCCTGGGGCAGTAGACTCACCCGAAGCAAGGACAGACCAGGGTCACAAATAAGACTTCCCTTAACCTCCTGCGCAAAAGTCAGACAGGGTCTTGGACTCTTTGCATTTCTGTGGTTTACACCTGGGACTCTACACTTTGGTTATCATCTAAAAACCCATAAATCATCATGCCCTTGAATTGCATTAGTGGGGCTTTCTCTAATGTCAGATTTGAATTTTTGACTTTTTCTTTGACAAAATCAAGCATGAGTTTTGAGAAATTTTCATCATGGTCTACGAAAAATTAGTTAATCATTCTTAGATCATTATTGATTAAATAATTAATTTCATCCTACAATTGGGCACAGACACACACCAAATCACCCTATAATGACCAGGATTAGGGAACTGTGAGCAGACCTTCCATTCCCCTAATTCCAAAAGAGAGTGGAGGGGAGGGGGGAAGGTGGGGCCAAAAGCAGAGGCGCATGTGATTTGGTAGGTTGGCCACAAGGGCAGAGATTTGAATGTCATTATTCAGAAATCAGACACAACACAAAATCTCCCTGCTCTGCCCTCTATCCAATTCTAGGAATGTATTCCCCCGGGAGGCAACCAAAATCTTTTGCGCAAATTTCCCACTCCCCCAACACCAACTTCACATTCACATGCCTCTTCCCAGCCCAACTCCCCTCCAGCTAAACATGAATTACCCTGACGCTTACCCTCTCCCTTGACTCGATCAGGATTCAGGAATAATATAAATTAATTTTGAATTCACACGACAGTGGGTCGTGGGAGTGGGTTGGAAACTTGGAAATTTTGGTTAAGCCCAGTTGACAGGACACGTCGAGGCCACACCAGATGAGGAAGAATGTAAATAAAAATAAAAAATAAAAAATTGTTAAGCCAATGAGTTCGTTAACATTGGGATTTGTGGATTTATGGGGTTGCCCTAAATCCCTATTTTATATGCTGCATGCTGCCCACAGTTGAAAAAAAGAGAGACTTGCATTATAATAAACGCGTTTTGCCTCTCTCTCTTTCCATCTGCGTTATCTCTCTGTGGTCAACCCGCTGGAGAGCCAACACTGGGCTCGAGAATGACAGACAGGTACACAATTATTGGGACTCGCACACATCATTCACTCACTCCTCACCTCCTCTCCCAGCCATATCCATCCCCTTCCCCAAAGCGCGTGCCTCTCAGGTCTCAACCTAATTAATCAGCTCCCCCGTCTCTCCACAATCTCCATATTTTCGTTAGCACAGCAACGGGCGTGTTCCTGTGCTTCCCCACTTGGAAACTTCTGATGCACCACCCTCGCCAGAGTCCAGACTTCTCCCTTGGCCACGTGTTTCTCACAAGGTAAGCAACTTGTTTTACTTTTTGAACAAACGTGAGATGTTGGGTAAATCCACAAATTCATGATTAATATTCTACTCTCCGAATTATAACCAAAGTTTTGTCGCACTCGGAAAGAAATCCCCATTTCCAATTTTGGGCCTCCTAAAATCCTTCATAAGATATCTCTATAAATAATATTCATAGGCTTCAAATTTAGAAAATGAAGAGCAAGCAACCACCTTACAACCTAGCGTGCGGGAACTCCAAAGCCATTCCCCTCCCCCCACCCCCACAACGTCGTAGTTTTGTTTCACTTTCATCTTTCAATTTATGGTTAGCTCCACCAACAATAACTTCAAAGGGAAACCTACACGTCCAAAGCCCATACTTAGAGAAAGTACGTAGTGAAATACAAGTGTTCCTTAAAAGACAACATATCAAACACATAGATGATATGATATCTATCCCGACGCTGCCCCCCCTCTTAAACAATCTGCATGGAATCTAACGCTTCTTCCATTTCTTATATATATATATTTAATGCATACGGCATACCTCCCTGTCACCTTTCCTGAAATGAGAATTACAAGAATTTATTTTGGTTGCGTATTATAGAAATAGGGCCAATTCCACGCCATCCGCGTCAAATTTTATGGACTCACGTTCACCTCTTTAGAATTTTCAAATTTTTTTTTTGGGGTTTTGTTAGCCAGCTGTAATCACAAAAGAAAAAGATGGGAAAAAAAAAAGGTTGATAATGACAGGTTAATATTAGGTATTCAGTCCCAATATACATACTCGCTAACATTCAGTGTGAATATGTAATTAGGCTGATAGGCACTAGTTGTGGGGTTTGACGTTTCATACGTTTTACTCATCACCACCCTCATCATTGTCCACTGCAACTCATTCTCTCTCCGTGAAACTTGGGTTTTCCCCTTGTTTCCATTTTTTATTACATTTTAAAATTAAATTAAATTACTCACTTCATAATTTACCTTTTTTTCTTTCTACTAAGTTTATTATTATTATTATTTAATAACATATATGCCACGTGTTATAATTTGGTATAGTTTTCCAGCTCAAGTAGACATATTATGAACTTTATTTAATTATTAATTTTTATGATGGAGAAAAAAAAATTATAGCCCTCTAATGGGGTCTTAGAGAGTAGGGTAGAGGGGGGGAGTACATTGGTGAAACATATAACATACATACGTTGAGATGCTAGCTGACAGTAGTAGATGGGGATAAATTGGTAATTTGAATAGTAAAAGTAATTCCTCCTTTTGCAAACTGACGGAATTGGCAACGACATCAGGATGATGTGCCATGATGTGACTGGCCTCACTTCAACACCATCCAACTCGCTTCACCCCCCACCACCAAAATTAAGAAGGATCAGCCGGAAAATCTCAATTCATGGCTTCGAGTTGTTGTTGTTGTTTTTTTTTTTCTTTTTTGAGTTTGATTACGATACTTAATTGAGTAGAATATTAAAGCAAGTGGCGTTGCGCTCCCTGTATCTAATTTTGACTAAGTTGAAGCATGGGAGGAGTTGCTTCCAAATGATTACTGATTAGAAAGTGAGTTAATTTGACATAAACATGATATAAGCGAATTAGCGAGTCGCAGAGTGTGTGTCATGTGTGGGATTACCAAAACGTACGGCCCATCAAATCCTATCCCTGACCACAGCCACCATATGTACTCTGCTGTTGCAGGCCGCCGGATTTTTTTTTTTTTTGTTATTTATCCTTATTTCTCTGTTATTTATTTACATGTTTGGGTAAGTAAGTGCAGTTAAATGACGAAATTGCCTCCTTGGAAGTGAATTTGGTCAACCCCAAAAGTTGTCATTTCTAAGCGGCTGAAGGTGCACAACATTTAAGAAAAATAACAAAATGGTCCCCAAAAAGTTATTTAATATTAAACCAAATTTGAAAAAACCTTTTTTTTTTTTTTTTTTTTTTTTCTGGATCAATTTAATTAAGACTTCAATAGTACGAGGAGGTGGCGCAGTGTTTCCCTCTACTCCCCCAGGAGGGCAGCCTCCCCCCATAGGTATTGCTTTTCTCTGTCATAGTAATTAATTTAATAAATAAGGATAAAATAAGACCCCAAAAAAAGAGGGTGGAGTTATTTTATAAAGGTGTCTACGTGGTAATACAAGTTTAATTTTTTCCATTTTAACAAGTATATAAAAATAAAAAAGTGGAAAAGGTTGGGGGAGGGATAATTGTATGTAAATGAGGAGGAGGAAATTAGAAATAAAAAAATCAGGATTAAAGGGTAGGGGTCACAAAAAAGTAGCGGGTTTTCCGGTGCAAAGAAACGGAGGAGGCAAAAGCTGGTGCGGTGACACGTGGCCGATGGTAGAGCGTTGGATGAGGTGAGATGTAATGAGCGGTAGATGATTGGGGTTGAGATTGAAGATGGTGAGATCGTGAGATCCACGGGGAAGGCAAAGCAAGAGAGAGAGAGCGAGAGAGCGAGAGAGAGAGAGAAAGAGAGTGAAGAGGTTCTCCCTTCTTGTACAGACACAAGAGTCACTGCTCAGTGGTAAAAGACTGAGAGCAAAGAGAGAGAGTGGAGGGGGCTGTTGGGAAACTTAAATTGGGGTTGCAGAGTTGTTGCTTTAGCCATGGCGGCGTTGCAGAGCTGTAATTCTATGTCTTTAATGCTTACAACACAGAGAAGGAATTGAAGGCAACGCAGTTCAAACAAGTCCGACGTGTGTCCCTAATTCAAAAGCTGCAATAACCCCAACAATAAGCAACTCTCCACTCACACTCTTTTCAGACTTAGAGAGGAGGAGGGTGGTAGACACTCCCACAGCATACACTCGGAAACAACCACAATTTCAGCAACACTGCTTCTCCCTCCCCATACATACCCAGATACGCAAAACTGGAGAACTTATCTAACCCGCATACCCACAGGCAAATCATTCTCCACCCATTTCGTATTTGGGTTTGAATCTTCAAGGCCGGAGCTTCTGCTATGGATTTTCTGTCTCAATTGAGGTTTTGGCCTGGTTTCAAGGTGGAAAAATGGCTGGGTTTTTCCCATTAGGTGGAGGGAGAGGAAGCAACCAAGACAGCAACCCACCAAACGAAATTCCTCCTGAAAGCTGTTTTTTTTACAGGAATGAAGACATCTCCTACAAGGGTTTCGAGCTATGGCAACATCAACCGCAAGAGCAACTCCATCAACGCCACCAACATCATCCACAAGACCTTTATTCATCTGGGCCTAGCTTAGGCGTGGGATCCAGTAGGAGCTCAATAAACTTGTCTGATGATTCTTCGAGATCGGCGTTTCTGATGATGAGACAAGCAGCAGGAGGAGGAGGAACAGGAGCAGGAGGAGGAGGAGGAGGAGGAGGAATGAGTTGCCAAGATTGTGGAAACCAAGCGAAGAAGGATTGCATTCACATGCGGTGCAGGACATGTTGTAAGAGCCGAGGGTTTCAGTGCCCAACCCATATCAAGAGCACTTGGGTTCCTGCTGCTAAAAGGCGAGAGAGGCAACAACATCTCACTGTCATTCAACAACAACAGCAGCAACAGCAGCAACAACACCAACAGCACCAACAACAACTGCAGCTCCGTGGAGAGAATCCCAAAAGGCAGAGAGAGAATCCAAGCTCTTCCGCTCTCGCCTGCACTCGTTTGCCCACCCACACGTCAGGTACTGTTTGTTTTTTAAAACTCAGATACAGACACACTTACAAAGATTGACTCTCTGATTCATTGCATAAAGAATTGAGGGACGCATCTAGAGGAATTCGAGAGAGAAAAAGCTTTCACTAGTACCCACCAACACCATATCAATTGCGTGTGATGAAATCGACCTCCATAGTAACCCCCCATCAGCTTTTCTTTTGCTTTATTCTTTTCTAAATACTGTTATTTAGTATTCCTGACGATTAGATTGACAGGGATGAGACTATTTTACGCTTTCTGTGTATGGATATGTGTGTATGAGCGTGTGCTTACATTTGGGTGGCAGTCTTTTTCTCATATTTAATTCTATTTCTCTTCTCCACGACAATTTTTGTCCAATCTAATCTACTCATTTTTCTTGAGTTATATTTAGGGTTGGAAATAGCAAATTTTCCTTCAGAAGTGAACTCTCCCGCAGTGTTCCGCTGTGTTAGAGTTAGCTCCATTGACGAGACTGACGATCAGTACGCATACCAGACGGCTGTCAACATTGGAGGACATGTGTTCAAGGGAATTCTCTATGATCATGGTCCGGAAGGTCATTACGGTGGAGGCGAGAGTTCCTCCGCCGGTGGCGGAGGACTTCAACAGCTTAATCTCATTACTGGTGCCGCAGCAGCCGCCAGTACCTCCACTGCCACAGCCGCCACCACTGGTAGTGGCAGTGCCGGTGCAGCCGCCGCATTTCTTGATCCTTCTTTATACCCAGCTCCCCTTAACACCTTCATGGCTGGTACGCAATTCTTCCCACACCCAAGACCTTGAACGTACACCACATTCTGCTCTCTTTCTCTCTCTCATTCTTTCTCTCTCTTTCATCAACTTTCACTCTTTTATCTGCAAGGCAATAGTGCGATTTTGTTCTAGTACATTTTTAACACCCACCCATTCAACTAGGAACAAAGAAACAAAAACAAAGAGGAAAAACAAAAATGGAGAACGAGAGGAAGAAATGTGGATGATGTTTGTTTTTGTTCACATTTCAAGGCTTATTTAATTATTATTATTATTATTATTATTATTAACCTTGATTTTTTTTCTTTGTTTATTTGGGTATAAACCAGATGGCATGTAGTGTCTCTTTTGTCGTAGTAGTGTTTGTTTATAGTTTTTCTCTTGTGGGTTTGAATTTGATTACGCTTGCTGGTTGGTTTTGAACTTGGAAGCTGCTTTTTCCCCGTTTACCCGTAACTTTGCCGTTTTGAAATGGGACGAATATCGTTTTCGTCTTTGGTTGGATAAACTACAAACAGAACTCCTTTTCATTTCGGTATGGGCGGTCCAGCCATGCATGAGCATTCAGGTTCAAAAGGTGAAGTGAAACCAGAAAAGAAACGAAAGAAAAAAAAGAAAAAAGAAAAAAAAGAAAGTCTCTCTCTCCCCCTCTCTCAATGCTTATATATTTATTCATATTTTGGTATTATTATATGCAATTTTTTTCCCATCAGTTTCTCAAATGACATGAACAGATGTGACCTTCGTGATAAAACTGGAAATGTTGCATCCATCTGGCCTTTGTTTAATGCACCTCTAAGTCGGTATTGTGTATATCATGCATGTATTTATATATATATATATATACATGTATATCATTAGGCTACGTGTATGTACATGTACATATACATACATAACTAATGTGAGACTTCTTTTTTGCCCTCTGAATGTAAACTTGGTACATGTGGGTGCAACCAAAGCTGTCCTTAGTTTACGAAACTGTCTGACCCATCACCTGTTCTTTCATCTGTGATATATTAATGGACTCCACAGTTATTGATTTCTCACTTCCCAATACAAAAACCTCTTCTGATATGAAAATGAAAATGGTTTCTTGTTTTTCTGTCTTGTTGGAGGTGCTAACATGGCATATTTATATGTTCCCATTATATTAGCTTTTTCTTTTTCCTATGTTTATCAAATGAGACATTTTCTTCAACAAGTAGTAGTAATATATATAGAAAACAGAACCTCTACCTTCAAGGTGAGTTGTTTTTTTCTCTGTTTGAGGAACAAGGGATATGTGACAATTCATGGGTTAGTGGAAGCTAGTAAAAGTTTAAACATAATTGTCAAAATGCATAAAGGAATAAAAGGATAGTTCTGCATGTATATACATACCCCCTTAGAAGAGAAGGAAAACAGAAAGATAATCTTGATATTATCCCACTTAGGATAAATGCTTAGAGCACTGACCTGACTAACAAATTATGCCATTGCATGCTAAAACTACACTGGAATGGAGTAGTCATCTTCTGCAGGCAGCTTCATTCTAGTTCAGAGTATTTTTAGGCAAAGGATCTATCATTAGCAAAGATGCCCAAGGCCTGAGTGGATATGGGAAATGGGAAATGAGAAATAGACTAATAATGAAAAGCAAATGAACTGTATACAGTAGAGGGATACTTAAAAGATGGAATTAAGTTGTATGAACATAAAAATGAAATTAAAAAAGAATAGTTTAATCTTTTACTTGATCTTACAGACACACACATACAATCATTACAGAAATGAAATCATTTAATCATTCCAGAATCATTTAATTATCAGAAACAAATAGCAGTCATACAACAAGCATTAACATTATAATGAAATATTCACTATATTAAGGCAATTCTTCAAAACATAACCAAAGGCCAAACATGTTTGGACTACAAGAGTGTGATTTAACATGTTATTAAACCCTAATTATCCTCATCTGGCCAAACTTCTGTTTTTTGGATTTTAAGTAACTTTAATGTTATGTTAATATAAATGTCAAATTCAATCTGGTCCAGACTCCAGAAGCTAATCTAAATCAACCATTGCCTAAAAAATTAAGAAAGTTATTCAGGAAAGGAGTAAGGCTATTTGAGTCCCAAGCCAATGGAGAAAATATATAGCATACACACTTATTTTGGGTGAAGAATCGAAAACAAATTTCATTAAGCCTGTTAATTGGATAAAGTGTTACATTAGGGTTTGGAAAGTTAATTTTTTTTTTTGATAGGTAATTAGGGTTTGGAAAGCTAATGTACCACCAATTTTTATGTCTTGTTATTATTTTTCCGGACTATAATTCCTATTGTACATAAACAAGGCAAAATTAAATCAAAAGGTATAACATATTTTCTGGAGCAAAGATTTGGAAACAGGTGTTTGTTTAATGAAATGACAATATAGGAAGCATGAGTGATAGAATAAGCAATATGCCCTTGTTCCACATGGAAAAGTGGTCATGGATTTGAAGTATACATTGCATATATGATATTTATGCAAATGCCATGTTGTTTATGACAGGATTGGGATCTTATATTTCTGTCAGTGTGTCACTAGATCACAGGTTTTTTCATCTTACATTATAGAAGGATATAGAGAAGTTCATAGGAAAAGATTTTCATTTTCTAAAAATAATATCGTGGTAAAAAAATTGTAGAAATTGTGTATTTTGCCCTTCAAAACAGGTAAAATGGTTTTGATAATAAGATACACCAAATATCCCAACCAAAAAAGGTGAGCGCAGAAGTTTAAGCACTTGAGAATCAGTAAGCAAGGGAAAAAGAAAGGGAAACGTAGTAAAGCCCACTCCGGAAAGTGTAGAGTTTAAATGTGCAGTATGCTCATTGTTATGATAGTGCTGTGTGCTTAATTCATCATCTTATTTGTCTTGTTGTGATTATGAAATGAAATAACTAATTGATGCAGTATATGTGGACCTAAGAGGCAATTGTTTTGTAGTAATTGGGGAAAAAAAAGTGATGTTACCTGGGTATGAGATGAAAATCAGACCTCCAATATAATTTGCCTGAACCATTCACCATCATTGATCATGTTGTTAGTTAAGTGATATGCATAGAAAGGACCACTTATGAGAGCCATGGAACCTTCTTGTAGAATAGAGCTAAAAGGTGGGAGGATATGATAAATCAAAACAATGTTCAAGTTCATGTTCATGTTCATGTTCATGTTCTTGATCCATATATGTGAATGCACAGTGGCTCAGTGTGGCCATTTCAGTATGTGTTGGGTCTCTGAGAATGGGGAGTCTTAGATGGATATTTAATTCTATACATGTTCCATGTCAGAATAATCTCAGTATTAAATGCTTATATATAGAATTTGACATCCACACAGTAGAACTGTTTCCAACATTCAACCAGTGCAGAGCTAAAATGTTTATTTTCTGGTTTTCTATGCAAAGAATATAGCCCTTTGCCTATGTTGTTTGAAGTTAAATTGTTTTTTTTCTGTGGTTTAGTTGTCACTTGTCAATGCCCCTAATCCATACATAAGGATGCCTCATAAACTCTAATACAAACAATGATTTTGATAATACCTTCATGCCTCACATCCTACATGAGCTGCTAATCTCATTTTGATTCGATGCCATTGCTCAATGAATCAAGTACAATTTTGGATTGTGTTTTCATTTTTTTATTGAGAAACGAAGTGGTTGGTACAAGGTTCCATCTGAATTGTTAGTCAAATGTTTCTCATTCGCTGGCCACAACTGGTTGTTTATCTACTTCACCATTAGCTCCTTTCACTTCTATGCTAGTCATTTCTTGGCCGAGGTTCCTGTTGGCTGGCTAAATGGCCTAGCTGTATTTTAGATCTCTGATGACAGATAAAACACTAATATGCTTCATGGGAAGATTCTTCTAAATCCTTATATCTTGTGTGCATGTTAAAATCTAGAGAAAAGTCTTTCTGCAACAAATTTGGTGGAATTTGTTTCCATCCCATTTGTACAGCTTGAATTATTGGAAGTAAATGTATGGATACATGACCAAGCTGGCAACTATCCGAATTTTGTCTTATATATGTTTCTCTCCGGGGAAAAGCTTTCCATGGTAACAAATGGGACCTGGGGAGAAATGAGATGCGGGGATCATCTCCCTTTCCCGATGCTAGCACTAGTCTATCTTTATCAGAGATGCTGATGATGAAGACAGCCCTATGTCCATATATGCTTTGATAACTTCCACTATCCTAGATTCTCAAATTTCCTCGAGCAATGAATCCAACAGTAAAATGTTCCCTACTTAAACCACCTCTGCAGGCTGCTACTGCTTTCCTACTGAAATTCATTCATTTATTCCTTTCCTTTCTTTTCCAAAATGAACTTCAACTATTAAAGCTAGTTAGCCCAAAGATAATTAAAAATAGATTATTGCTCTTCTTCTTAAGATCTTGTTACTCATTAATTATTGCATTTTTTGTTATAACGTAAAATCCATGTGGATTTTGAAACTCCAGAACATTCAAGCATCTAATATGATGAAATAAGCCTCTGTAATTTGCATATATAGAGAGACTTGATGGTGATTTCATTTAAGTTAAAACATGCAGATACTACCCATTAAAACCAAATTACAGGAGGGCAGATGATCACCTCAAGTTTGTGGCTACCTCCTCTATGACTTGTCGCTTATTGATAAGGGGGCTACATGACCTTACAATTTCGCCAGTATCATGTTCCAATTGTCTTTGCGGCGGACAGCTGAGTCCCAGCTCAAATTCTCTCCCTTGCTCCTCTCTGTGGATTTTCATTAACAAACATAAAGCCCAGATAGATAGGCTATGGAAATTTTAGTAGCGGGAAGAGTATGCATGAAGAGGAACTCACAATTGAGAGAGAGAGAGAGAGCGGTGTGTGGTGGGTGGTGGGGTGTGGGAGGGAGGAGGAGGGAGAGAGAGAGAGAGAGAGACACCAAAATGCAATAATTCAGCATCCCAACTAGATTTCCTTCAAGGTCATGGCAGAGCCAAAGTTTTTGAAAAGACTTGTAGGGTTTGTTATGGCATTAGGGCAGATCATAGGGGGTGTGAAGTTGGGGTAGTAGGGTAAGGCCACACATGTAGGAATCTACTGCACCACAATGTGCATGCAGTTGTAGGCATCATTGATGTGGTGGTCCCAGTCGTGGGCATCCTTCCTAATGGGTTCTTCAGCACAGCTGCGAAGGCCCAATCCCAATATGTTGCTGCTGTGAACCCCTATTTGCTTGTGAGAAAGTTGCAGACCGCCTGTGGAAGCAATTGTGTTTGCCACACCACAAGAACCACCGCTAGCTGGTACTTTGCCGTTCCAGAAAATGGTTTGTCCGCTTCTGTATCAACCAACAAGGCTGCACAGTTTGGTGTTTCATCTGTGACTTGTGATCAACTTCGCCCATTTTGAAAGCCCGATTTGTCTCTTTAATGGCCCAGTTTATTCTTTCAGTTATGGGAGCTCCACCACTACACTTTGTGTCAGTTTCTTTATGGCGTTCTGGTTGAGTTAGGTTAGGTTCTGCTCCTCCTCTCCTTTCTGTTTCCCTTTTAATTACTTTTGCCTCCAAACGCTACCCACCTGTGCAAATATAGGCTTTGTTTTTTAGCAATCATTTCATCTATTTGATCTTCAGAAGCCAGAATAGTCTGACAATTTTCCTTCGGACAAAAAAAAAGGGAAAAAGAAAAGAAGAAATAGCAGTTGAAGCATGTGCTTAAAACCAATTCCACTGATCTTTTTAATTAATTAATTTATTTTTTTATGTGCTTAATTAATAAAATATCCATTTTAACTCATCAAATTGTTCTCAAACCTATTTTCGTGCGAATGTTTTCTTTTTAACGTGAGTGGTTTCCTTTGTACATCAACTACTTTTTCAAATCTGTAACAAGCAAACTTAGCAAAGCAAAAGGAAAGGTATGTGTCTAGGAGTAGAGTTGTTCTTTGTGTTACTTTCGAGAAAAGAAGACGACAATGTCTGTACGCATTAAATTTAGACAATCGGTCAGATCGATCATCTTCTTTATGTTATAAAATATGTGAAAGTTTTATTAGGTTTTACTAGGGATGGATGACAGATTCATCCTTTTAGGAAGGTTCCACCAGCAAAAACAAAATGGGTTATGGCGTCCTAGGTGGAGATTCCAAATTATATTTTTTCTATTTTCATTAGATATAGAATTCTAAGGGGAACAGAAGTTTCAGAATCATTCACATTTCATTTTCACTAGTGTTTAGAACATCTAAACCGCCCATATCCTTACTATGATTTTCTGCACTGATGTCTAGTTCTAATCTATATTCTAGCTATATTCTTCTATACATCATGCCCAGGCTCAGTATATACTAACCTCACTTGATTTCATGGGATATTATAATATTCCTAATGACTCATTACTAACCTCACTTGTTTTGAGGGGAACCCGAATCAAAGCTGGAGGTTGTCCCTGTGGTATAGGTGGTGGGGATATCAGCAGTGGAACCCCCTATGAAGTAGTGATAAAGGTGTAGGAATACTTATGGCTTCCTCCAACCCTTTCACCTCCACGGTCACTGAAGGCCTTGCTTTTGGCTTGTACTGAACACACCATAGAGCTGCCTTTGCCATGTTCTCTACCTTGGATCTGTTCTCCTCAATACCACAAACAACCATAAGTTCATCCATATCATCACTCGCTAATTTATTCCAAACCAATATTAGGAACCACCCTTGACCCTTTTAACATTCACATTAAGGGTTATAGGGAAGGGCAGCTACAGTTCGGATGCGGCATACCCAGGCCAAGCCGAAGTCAGCTACTTTAGGGGTGAAGTTGGAGTCCAAGAGAACGTTTCCGGGCTTTATACCATAGTGGTTCTCTGTTGGCATTTCTTTGTGCAAATACGCAATGGCTTTGGTTGTGCCAACAGAAATCTCGTGAAACTTCCCGAATTCCAACTGGTTTACTTGAAACAGATAGTTGTCAAGCGTGCCATGATCCATATACTCACACCAGAGCTCTCAAATCTGTGGAAGCAGAAGCCATGGATCTGAACCAGGTTGAGATGATGGACACTTCCAATGGTATTCACTTCTGCCATGAAATGTTCCTCGATTCTCATAGCGGATCTCCCTAGCTCTAGGAACCTTTACCGCCACCGGTGTGCCATCAGCAAATCTCCCTTTATAAACTGCCACAAACCCACCTGATCCCAGCAAGTAGCTGAAGTTATTGGTCCTTCCTTTAAGCTGCTTAGAGGAAAACCTAGTGGGCTTCTCTCTTTCAATTTTCCGAAGGGATCTATTCATTGAGTGTCAAAAACTTGGATTCCAGATTAACTCTGGCCCCGCTGAACCAATTATTATAATACATCATGATCAGCACTAAGATGAATACTGCAGATTCAAGAATAAAAATTTAAGAAAAAAAAAAAAAATCTTATGCTTATGGCGGCTAAAGCTGCCGGTTGTCATTAGGAAAGGGTGCATAACAGGACTGTTTTTTTTTTCCCCTCTTTTTTTTCTTTTTTTAGTGAGAAGACAAATGGAAATTTCAATATGTGGTTTGCAATTCTTTAGCATTACCCACCACAAGATCACAAGATCACAAGACTGGTTATAGTTATCCGCTCAGGATGATAAGGAAATGGTTCGTTGAATCTAGCTACATCATGTCCTTGTTGCTTTGAGTCCTGACCTACTTCAAGTGCAGCTAGCTGTAACTTACTAAAGTGACAAAATTCTTGTTAGGTAAATTTTGTAGTGGCTTTTGCAGGAGTACAATATGCATGATCACTGACTATGGCTGATAAAGTCCATTGGGAGTTGAATTGCAAATAGTTCCCATGATTGGACTCCTGTATCAGTAAAGTGCCCTTCTTCTTACTCCATCAAAGTTTGTCGGCTCCTGCTGCTGCTGCTGCTGCTGGTGGGTGATGTTATTATGAAGAAATTAACATCTAAGCTTTGGGGAAAAAAGGTATGAGCTTAACCGTTGGGAAAACAATGAGTGTGTAGATCCGGTGGCCCCAACAGTAGCTTCGTTCGGACAATGAATATCCACCCCCGGCTGTTGAGTGTCACCTAAAGCCCAAAGTAAGGAAAGTCCAAGAAAACCCTAAGGCCATGTTGGGGAAAAGTGCTCAATTTGAAATCAAGAAGGTGAATTCAAAATTCACTGAATTTTGAACTCAACAACTAACCATGTCATTTCGTCATGTTCTCAGATTTGAAACGTGTCTTTTGTTTGAATTAGGTAGGAGGGATTCAAACTATGCCAAAAGTATTTTTGTATTTCTTTAAGTTTTAAATGACCAAAAACCATTTTGAACTCATTATTCTTCTTTGAAGCATTAGACTCCTGTCTTCTCAAGCTTCAAAACAATATATAACACACCCAAAAATGACATCAAGAAGTGCTCCATATTTCACCTCAAAGTCGGAGTACGTTGTTGTTGTTGTCAAATTTTGAGTTCTAATTCACATGTTC
The DNA here is from genome assembly GCF_004353265.1 of Vitis riparia. NCBI lineage: Eukaryota > Viridiplantae > Streptophyta > Magnoliopsida > Vitales > Vitaceae > Vitis > Vitis riparia. The sequence goes on along the minus strand of NC_048434.1, from coordinate 19,913,446 downwards.
AAACTCCAAGCTATGACCTTCAACCTTTTTTTTCATGTTTTCTTGCTCTCCAACACTTTCCATAACCCTCATTTAACGTCTTTCATGCTATGAATTTCTTCATTTTCATTTGTCAAAGCTCTCATCATGTTTCACACTCTTGGAGCTCTTTTTATGTATATTTAGTTCATTTTATACCATGACTGAAAATGACTCCTTCAACTTGTACCATTTTCATCCTTTAAACCGGAGATTTAGTTCAAGATATATGTTAAATTCATGGTTAAGATCTTATCAACCATTCAAGTTAAGTTGGGTGAGTAAAGTCTTTATGTTTGCATAATTCATTCCCACATGTGTTATTAGAGCACAAATCGTGGCTCTAATTAGCCATTAGTAAACAAGATAAAAAACACTACCATGATTCTTTGTGTATTCTTGTACACACAAAACTCATCCTCGTTTTCATCAAAATCAAGGGTCTTGATTGCCTAATCAAGGGTCTTGATTGCCTAATCAAAGGTCTTGATTGCCTAATCAAAACACTTATTCAGTGAGCAAGATGCTTACTTTAATTCATAAATGAATTTATATTACTTGTATATTAGATACTCTTAGCCCTTTGTTATGAAATCATCTTATTATATCATATAAATACTTTTGTTAATATAGTCATTCAAGATCGTTATCTTGATATCCATTTGTCGTATCTTATAATCAAGATATGTTGTAATGGATAAGAGAACTTCAATGGATTTGAATATGACTATCGATGAAAAGGTTTCCTCGTAGTTGAAACCGGGTTTTTGACTATAACCTTTAGTTATAAGCCTAGTTTTATATGTCTCAAGGTTTTTATCTACTCCTTTTTTCCTCTTGTAAACCCACTTCTACCCTATTGTGAATATTAGAAGCATATTCTTAAGTTACCCATTTTAGCTTCTCTTATGTAATTGCTACATCCAATTTTTTATTTATTTTTCAATCCACATAGTTGGGTCTAATTAATTTATTTGTTGTGAGAATGAGAGTGATAAGATTATAAGATATGCTTCCTATAACAATAAAAATAACATGCATCAATCAATAAACATTTGAGGCAAAAGGTAAGTTTAGCAAAAACATAGTGATTTTTAATTTACTATATTTATCTTATGTAAGGTATCCTAACATCATAAAAATAAAGTCTATTTTAGATAGGTCATGATCTTATTATTAAATAAAGACTTTCATGAATTTTTTTGCCTTAAACTTGGAAAGTTTCCTTATACAAGAATAACATACTTTTACATTTGACCATTATGTAGTGGAGACCATTTTTGGTGATTCAACCACATATGGGGTGGTATGTGGTGATTAACCCATATATATCTTTACATGACAAGAGGGGACATAAACTTATATGAGATAGTGGATAACAACCCCTGCGTTGGGACACTTGTACCTATAGTGACAATGTTGAAGGGATGTTGATTATGATAAATATTGCTTACACTAATTCTTTCATTTTTTGCTAGTAAGGTTTTAGTACTTGGGTTTGATTTTGCCATATAGTCAATGCAGATGATTTGGAAACACTAGGAGGTGTTTGAGTATTGTTTTAAAAATCGGATCAAATCGATTGGTCCAACCAATCGAACCGTTAACCGGTGAACTTTTTGTTTCGATCCATTTCAATAAACCGTTTTGTGGTCAAATCGGCATTGAACTGTTCAAAACGACGATTGAACCACCCAACCGAACAATACATCAATTAAAAGCCCTAGCTCCATTAAAGCACATTTAATTATAAATTAAAACCCACCCCCCACCTTTTTTTTTTTTGTGAGTATTTGATGTTCTTACTGAAATTCATCAGGTGATGACCCTAGGTCTATCTTCACTCTAGTGTAAGAAAAAAGATCCAATATAAATTACGGATGACAAATGGAAAGGGCGCAGGTTGGATAACAGTTGTAAGCAAATACGAGAAGAGCCCAACAGAGAGAAGCCACCTGATGTGAAAAGATTGCACGGATCTTCAAAGTGAAAAATCAGCTGTAAATATGGGAACCCTGGCTTCTTGCCAGGATGATGTTGCATGTCATCCGGCCTTCAAAGACAATGTATTTGATCTAGGATCTTAGATGACGATTTATTTTATCAAACATGTAAATGCCCCAAAATTATTACTATATTTTCTCTACATCATGTACTTGTCTTTGGGCCTGTAGTATGTACTGATTTCATACCTCCACGTGAAAGGGTTGCATATACGTGGATTCTTTTTCTATTGTATTCTGGGAGGAACCTGACTTAAAGCCAGTGGCTACCTCAGTGCTACACGCGAGGAGCCCGGAACAAGAAACCCCTGTGAAGTACTGAAATGGGTTTAAAGGTGTGGGAATATCTACAGCTCCTTCCAACATTTTCACCACCATGCTCATCAAAGGCCTTGCTTCTGGGCTATGCTGAACACACCATAGAGCTACCTTTACCATCTTATCTACCTTGGATCTGTTCTTCTCCTCAATCCCATATGCAGCCATTAGATCTCCCATCTCTCCACTCTCTACTTTATCCCAAACCCATTTTGGGAACCATTCGTGGCCCTCTTTAGCATTCACATTAAGGTTTCTTCTCCTACCCACGATTTCAAACAAAAGCATCCCATAGCTGTAAACGTCACATTTATGGGTGATAGGGAGGGGCATCCAAAGTTCGGGTGCAGCATAACCTGGAGTTCCCCTCCCTCCTGTCAAGGTTATATGGGTGTTGTCCCTGTTGCAAAGCTTGGCCAAGCCAAAGTCAGCTACTTTAGGGGTGAATTTGGAGTCCAAGAGAATGTTTCCTGGTTTTATGTCATAGTGGATTATTCTCTGTTGGCATTCTTCATGCAAATATGCTATTGCTTTGGCTGTCCCAACAGCAATCTCATGAAGCTTCTCGGATTCTAACATGGAGTTCTCCAGAAACAAGAGGTTGTCAAGCGAGCCATTGTCCATGAACTCGTACACCAGAGCTCTCAAGTCTCTCTCATAGCAGAACCCATAGAGCTGAACCAGATTGAAATGATGAACCCTACCAATGGTACTCACTTCCGCCATGAACTGTTCCTCAATTCTCCTGTCAGAGCTCCCACTTAGAACCTTGACTGCCACTGCAGTCCCATCAGCAAATAGCCCTTTGTAAACTGCCCCAAAACCACCCGATCCCAGCAAGTTGCTGAAGTTATTGGTTGCTTGTTTAAGCTGCTGAAAGGAAAATCTGGTGGGCTTCTCCTTCTCAATATCACTAAGGAATCTGTCCATCGTTAGTGTCAAAAACCCATCCGGACTGACTAGACTTCTTCTAACCCAGTCTTGGAAACTTCTCCAGCAAAGTCCAACAATTGAGATAACGAATACTGTAGGTTCAAGAAGGGAATTTGAAATCTAAGGACCTCCATATATACATACATGATATATCTTGCAAAAGACATTGGATAACAAAGCAAAAGCCAAAAATAACAAGAGAAAATCTTACAAGAAAGGCCGACTGTCAAGACTGCAGCTGTAGTGGCCATTTAGAAGAGATATTTAGTAACAAAAACCCCGCCAGGTGAAGCTTGATAAGCAAGGGCAGCACTTATCTTGAAGTTGGGAAACCAATGCACAATTCAGACGCGATTTGTTACATCCGTGAAAGAGTGGCAAATGTAGAACAGGACAAGGCAAGGCGAGTAAGCGTTATGAATACTGTAGGACGGCGGGCCGGCCACGGTTTCTACTGCTTGCTTACATAGTCCTAAGTCAAGAGATCATTACTTTAATCTGTCTCATGTCCTATGCCCTTAACCTTACAAGGTCCCACCCGACGACCCTTGTTTGAACCCTATGCATCATGACCGTTACAGCTTGGCTGTTGAGTTTTACCAGGGGTTGAATCACAAATGGGTAGCCTCCCTTGAGCTCCTGCAGGAGCTCGGCTAGACGAGCAACTTTTGAGTTGAAAAATAATTCAAATTTTATGAAGGAAGCACCAAATCAAATAAAGAGATATTACCTATATCTTTTAATAAATATTTTTGAATTAAAATATAAAATGAGGGGTTATCATTTCGCATGTATTCCTAAATTAGGACTCAAAAACACACTTTTCCTTTTCTAAAATATGTCCTCAATTTTGTAACAAGCTACATTGCATGTCAGGGTCTATCAGCCAAACCAAAAAAAAAACTCTCTTTAGATTAAGGAGTACAAATGTATTTCTGTGAATTCCAATAAAATGAATATTAAAATATTCAAAAAGAGAATAACAAAATCAAACAAGACAAAAAACAGGCATCTTGATTTGAAAGGCCTGAAAGCAACTAACAATGACACTTTTTTTTTTTTTCTTGTATGGGCTTTCTGTAACGCCAACGAACACGCGATTCCAAAGTCAGGAACATCAAAAATGACTGCGGACCCCCCAATACTAGGAACTTTCCCGTAGTCTTTGTTTTATCCTACAAAACGCTAGGCCAGCCTATAACCCAGATAAGGAAATTAAAAACCTTGGGCACAGACCGCCTGCCCATGCTCTCATTAAAATATGAATTATAAACTAAAAACGATCCGCTGAGACACCCCAGCCTCTCTGTTCAGTTTTGGTACACGACCTGTGGATTCTCCCTTTGTTGGAAGAAATAGAGACAGAAATGAGAACGTACACTTTATCCAGGGCTACAATATTGATGCCAGCCAACGCTGTCACTATACAACAGCATCAATCACTTCAAAAGCTTCTGCCATGATCAGTTTTGAACTGTAAATAAAAAACATATCAAATGTAATATGTGAAAAAGAAAAGGCTATGCCAAGTTGCCAACAACAAAAAAGAAACTCATATCTATTTAAGTAATGATCCCAAAATCTTCCAAAAGCTTTCAGGGACTCTGTTCTATGTCGTCCTCCCAGAGAATTAATTTTAAATATTTTACAAGCAAAAACTCTTTTAATGGTAAATGTTGTTCCAGTCCCAATAGCCCATGAACACCTCCATGACCATGAGCTTAGAGATCTCCTCTGATGTCATTCTTCAACTGTAGGATGACTTCCCAATAACCTAATGCGGAACTGGCTTGCTTCTCTGTCAGGCTGGTCAGTCTTCTGTTATATAACCATTGCTTTTTATCTGGGACCCGATGAAGCACGAGGTTTCCCCTTCATGGAATTTAGATATTGGGTAACAAATATGACTCCCATCACAACTATAAGGCAACCCACCAGGGTGCTAAAGAAGAGGGCACCTGGTTGCCTGGTTTGGACAAAGCCATACACCCCATTGGAGGTTACAAGAATAAGGTCGGTGAGACCATCATTTGAGAAATCCTCACAGATCAAGGCATGTGTTGGTGCTGCAGGAAGCTCAACCGATGTCAATAGGCTTCCTCCTGGAGACATCATTATGGCTTCTTGATCTCCTGCTGCAAGGATCAGTTCTCGATTATCATGCGCACGCAATGAGAAAGCCTTCAGGGTGGGAACCACCATACTTTCCATCATCCCAGATGGTGATGGAAGGTTTGACCATGTAGCACCCGTCAAGAGCTGCCATTGCCAAATGGCATCATGACCATGCAAGCCAGGGGAGTATGATGTTACCTGAAAGAAGTAATTTCCTATCTTCAGCACAAAGTACACAGTAACATGTACCCTATAGCCTAAAATGGGAAGAATCTTAGTCAAGCAAATAGTGTCTCCAGCTTATGTTCCTACATGCGGCAGTCTGAATGCGTGTATAGGACATCATTCCATTGGAGTGTTTGCCCTATTGAGTGTTTGGACATGACTCCAAATGCAGCTGTTTGCAAGTTCAGTCATTGTTCCAAAATGCAGCCATACCATCGCATGTGTAGGGAATCATTCCATTGGAGTGTTTGAACAGCACTCAGAAATGCAAGCATAAGATAATTGAAGGATTTTTACACACAAACATGCATGCACACACACACATGGTATTATTCCATAAACAGAAATGCCAATTTGACTTGGAAACAAAAGATAGCTAATATATAAAACTCAGTTAGGTTCAGATTAATAGTATACCTCCCCTCTGTTTGTTAAGAAGATAATGTCACCATGGCTTCCCTTACGATGTCTATGACCATCATTCCTCGGAATGAGAATGGGTGTGGCAACCTCCAGAGAACCTAAATCTGGAGTTCGACTGAAACTTCTGGAAAACTCTCCATGTTGGAACAAGTTAAAGGGGGAATGATGACATATAGAAGCATTGAAAAGTTGTTCTCGCACTGGTACACCAGAGGTTGCAACAGCCCAACAGGGTCGCAGCACTTCCATGGATCCACTTACAATAGTTTGTTCAGCACCATTTCCACCAACCACCTACAGAAAAGGGAAGAATTTCCATTGCATTGTTTAACCATTAAGTAGATAAATTTTCACCAATTTTCTAGCTACCATCTAGATGGAGATAAAAAGATACACTTGAAAAAAGTTGGTATTTGAACCTGGGTTGCTGGATCAAAGTAAAAAATGGTGGCAGTTATTCCTTGTGCTTTTAAAAACAGTGTCATGAATTTGTCCATGTAGTTGGGTTCTTTGCAGAGATGTTACATATATTAACAAGCAAACCAGCCAGGTATTAGGTTGGAGATTCACATATCAACCATGGCAATGGAAACATATCCTATGCAATTATCACTTATCATGATCACTAGTCACAGTCAGAACACATTACATATAAGATCCATCAGAGCTAATTTATAGAAATGGCAACAAACATCCAAACTACAGTGGCACAGCATGCCATGTAGGTCAACTGTGCCATTGAAAAAATGACTCCAACAGAAAAATGAGGAAATGTACACTATTTTGGAAGAAATTTACTTTCAAAACCCAACAATGCAATTGTAGTTTCATATTGGTATTTTACTCCAATAGAAAACAAGGCAAGGAGTGAAATGAAGGTACAAAGTAAAAAAGTGCACCTGGACATGATCTAGAACCCCATCTCCGTTAATATCAGCATGGAGACCACCTTCTTGAAGATGAAGCTGGAGGGATCATTGAATTTCAGATCACAACTCAAGTTCATTAGGGACAAATAAATAAATATGACAAATATGATTATATAAAGTAGCCAGAGAGTAACAAAAGTAAACAAAAGCACATAAATAGAAAGGTGCAGATCTAGGATATTAATGTGAAAAAGAGTGGAAGCGCAGAAATCAAGGCAAATTCTCAAATATCATAAATATTTGGGAACATACAATGTTTCACTTAAAGGGGGAAAAACCATGTGCATGCACAAGTTCAACTGCTTACTTGTTTGCTAACATTACCGAGACAGATTCTAATATTTGAGTGAATGAACTTTTTTGGTAATCCCACTAAGAAATTCCAGATTTGTAACTTGCCCCCAACAAAAAACTCACCGCACATGTTTAAATATTAAAAAAAGTTAATCAGTCTCTTACATGTAACACATGAATACATGGCCACAGCTTGTTACAAAATGGATAACTGAATCCAGAACACCTTGAACTAAATGCTAGGAATTGCTCTTGCACACTCCATATGAAGATTAAAAAACTTTGAAATGCCTATATGCTTAAACAGAAGATTTTTCCCAGCATGGCAATTGTAAGACGGGAACCAAAAAAAAAAAAATATTAGTAGTAAGGTGCCTACAAACACCTCAGATGAGAGGGATATCCAAGTATTCTTCCAAGACCACATTGATTACACCCCATGATATCATAGTTGAAATAATTCAGATACAAGCATCAATAGTAGCTTGTAAAAGATTGATAAGCCAGGATCCACATTAGATGTTTAGTTTCTCTTTAAGGTTGCAGAAGGTTTTGTTAATATAAAGTTCAAACTAATTCTAATTTAAGAAGGTTGGACCATTTCTTCTTGTTATAGTTCTTTCCATCAGCATTAGAAACATTATCTTGAATTTTGACAGATAAAGAAATCACATTAGAAACACCATGATTATCAATCATCTCAAATCCTGTATTATTTTATCTACATAGAACTAAAACTAGAAGATGAAGTTTGGGATTGATATTCACCTTACAGATAGTGCGACCAGTGGGCAAGTGAACAGCTTCTATTCCTTCCCTTTGATGAGCCACAACAACATTAGGAACCCACCAGAGTTGAGTGTAGTTTGTTATGGTAGGAACATAAGGCAACGGCTACATCAAGAAAGTAAAACAGGTTATGACATGGTTTATGCAAGATAAAACTCACCAGTGCAAGAAAGTGGTTATTGATATTCTTACTAATACAATAATTAAGCTACCAATTTTCTAGAAGTTATTAGGTAATGGGCTAATAATGCATATCAAGCTCATTTGGATTTTAGTCTAACACCCTGCCTCACATGCAATCTTCTTTAGGCTTGCATGTAGACTAAATAAAATTAGGACAAATAAACATGCGATGAGTTTCAAACTTGTAACTTCCCACTAAATAATGCTTTGATACTCTGTTAAGCTATCAATATTCCCAAAAGCTTAAGCTATTAGATAGTGAGCCACCAATTTATATCAAGCACATTAACAACTATTATATCATAAAACCAGTTGAGAAACCTTATTTAACTTCCATCATTTAGTTTTTTAATTCAGGAATGATAGTACTCAAGACTTGAGCCAAAACCATGTGCAATGTCCACTCCCCATTTGATTAAATGGCTATGGAACTCCTTAAACTCCCACTAACCTTAATAGATTTATTCCACATCATTAGTTAATGAACTTGAATTCATATTAAAGTTCAACAACATTCCAATAAGAAGAGTAAACTTGTCTCAATTAGATATTAGTAGCACACTTTGAATTCAATTGATGTCAATATAGTAGAAATAATAAAGTAGCACATATTTACCAACCACCAGCCATCATCCTTCAATGTGCAGATTTTAACAGTTTTCACCCATTAAAAAAAGAAAGAAAGAAAGAAAGAAAGAAAGAAAAAAAGCTTTCATATTAAACTGCAACGTTGTTTGGAACTTTACCTTCTTGGATTTTGCTGAACTAGCATACTTGGCAGCTTTTCCTATCAGGTTAGAGATTTTTTTTGTATCATCCTTTCCAGGAGGATGGTTTTCCTCAGGCTTGTGGAAAGGATAATTTGTACTTTTCCCTTGAGTCTTCTTCAATGTTTTCCTCTTGTGCCGCCTGAAGTGTGCCAACTTAAGCAAAGTATCTTCTCTCCTATCCTGATTTAAAGATGATTACATCATGAATTACTGGTATCATCTAGAAAAAATAGTTTAAAAAAGGCACAGAATAAGTTCGGTTTACTTTATACTTCTGTCTTACCCAGTGATGTGGCATAACTCCAAGGATTGATTCTCTAAATTCCCTACATTCAAACTGAATTCAACATTTTCAATGAGAAATTCTGTAGAAAGATACCATTACTTCAAATAAGCACAGTCCAAAGAAAAATGATGAATTTTATAAAATGTACAGAGAGTACCATGATAAATAAAGGAACATTAGCCATTTAACTAAATGCAAAACCAATAAAACATATTGCCTCCATGTCATACATAAGCAGTTACAAGGATATATACAATTAAATCACCATGAAGGCGGTGAAGATTGCCAGCAGTAGAGGAAGGTTCTTGTCTCCATCACCAACCTTTCCTTGAAGAATCCCATCAATATCTCATAAAAGGAATTGACTTAAAAACTCATTATTTGTGTCATGCTATCTTATTTCCAAAAACACCAATGAACTTGAGTGCAGAATGTCTGGCAGATTGAAAATTGAGACACATTCAATGGTCTATTTCCAAAACAGATCCTTCCAAAGGACCAACAATAATTCCTACTCTAGTGATTTTTTGGAAGGCAAATGAGTAAATATATTAAAATGCCTAAAAGGAGGTGCACCACTGTATACACAATATATAGAAAGGATGACTAAACTAGGCGAGAAGGAGATAAACAAAAAGCCCCTTTCCTTACTTGATGCTCAGCTAATCTACAAAATCTATCAAATTCATTAAGTGGTCCTCTATATACACTCTAACCAAATTCACAAAAGAATACATAAATTCAAATTTAATCACTTGGTCTAACAGTTCAACATCATTAAAAGCCCTTTTGTTCCTTTATTTCCAAAGAGTCCAAAACAAGCACAAGGATGTAGGTGTCCAAGCTTTTTTCCTTTTCTTCCCCACGATTCACGAAAGGTCCATGCCAACCCAAAAAATTCTTTCTAACCAGAGAATGCATCACCCAAGCCACTCCAAAGAGAGAACGCATCAACTACCACAACATACTTGCTCTGAAACAGCAGAGAAGCAAGCGATCAGTCGTTTCTTCTTCACTTTTGCACAAATAACACCTATTCAGCAAAGCACAACCCCACTCTCCCCTTTCTTCTCTCCTCCCTTCTTTTTGAGCTAATCAAGAGTTAGTATTTTGCCCCATGTTGCTTTCCATGCAATGAAACCAACCTTCAAGGGTACCCAAATAACACCTATTCAGCAAAGCACAACCCCACCCTCCCCTTTCTTCTCTCCTCCCTTCTTTTTGACCTATTCAAGAGTTAGTATTTTGCCCCATGTTGCTTTCCATGCAATGAAACCAACCTTCAAGGGCACCCAACTACACTCACCAGGAAAGATTCTCTATCTCCCTTCGTCAAGGATGAAAAGAGGAATTTGACCAAAAATATGTTGTTGTTAGCATTCCTACTCTAGTGATATGAAAAATCTAAGAAGCATAATTTTAGTTCCATCCATCCAAAAACCAAAACATTTACCCATTCAAAATTTGCATCTAAGAACCTTCCTAAAATCATCAAGGCAAGGATCTTTCAAAGTTTGCTAGCCATTGGGATTTGTGCCACTCTAATTCTAAATCTTTGAGCATAATTTCTTAGTGGTTTCTGACAGGAGACCACATAGAGATGCAAACTTTCAAATGCACACAAGTATAAGCAGATAAAAGTTCAATCCATCATCCATCTTCTGTAGCATCTATATTTCCAGATCACTTAGCATCCTCGTCCCCAATTACATAATAATAACTTCTCCATTACCACAAGATCTTTCCACAAAGTTGATAGGCATCTTAACAAGGAACACTTAATAGGCACCCCCATGGAAAACATGTGTAACTGCTTCTAGCATGAACTTTCAATCCTTTAGATCATCAGATGTTCACCAAGTTCTTTAGAGAGTTCTACTAGACGCAGACTATGTATAGCACACATTGGTGTCACATGCAACATTCTTACAAGATGTCCAACATGGAAAAACATGCAAATATAGGATACTTTTTAATCACTATATTTAGAGCATTCAGCATATTTAAAATGCTTGAAAACATACCTCTCCAGGATGACGAGTGTTCAAAGCATGAGCATCAAGCTTATAGTTATGCTGTGGAATTAGCTGTGATGCATCAGATGAAAGCGTTTGAATATTCTGAAACACCAAAACAATGGGGTTAGTGACTAGAAAAGGAGTTGACATCTCAAAGGAAAATCACCTGCAACACCTACTCATTTGATGCTAATCAAGAAATATAGGTTCCGCTTGGAAAGGGTTTTTAAAAACAGTTCAAAAAAACAATTTTTGATAATAATTTTTTAAAATCATTCTCTAATGTTTTTTAGAACAAAAGTCTATTTGGGAACCTAAAATGGTTTAAATCATTCTTTATTTTTAAATATTTTAGAAATAACTTTTATATGTAGTATTTTATTTTTGAATATTCTAAAACACCAAAACAAGAGGTTTGTGACTAGAAAAGGAGTAGACATCTCAGAGGAAAATCACCTGCAACACCTACTCGTTTGATGCTAATCAAGAAATATAGGTTTCGTTTGGAAAGTGTTTTTAAAAACAGTTCACAAAAACAATTTTTGATAATAATTTTTTAAAACCGTTCTCTAATGTTTTCTCGAACAAAAGTCTATTTGGGAACCTAAAATATTTAAAATCATTCTTTATTTTTAAATATTTTAGAAATAACTTTTACATGTAGCTTTTATTTTTAATCATTCTTTATATTTGAAAATTTATTTTTTAAAATAGCCCTCAAAAAATAAATTAAAACAACTAAAAGATGTTTTTTGAAAATACTATATTTTTTTATTTTTAAGAATGGAAAACCATCTTCTGGATTCTACTTGTCAAATGTGTTTTCCTTTTTTTTTTTTTTTTTTCAAAGAACAAAAAACTGTTTTCGAAAACAATTACCAAATAAGGTCACAATCTCACAAATTCTTTTTAAAAAATATTCTATACAACATGACAGTGAACATCACTGTCATGTATTACACACACAACAAGATAAATTCCGACAACATTTTACCCCAAGAAAATTAGAATTTCTCAAGCATCCCCCAGATTTAATGCAAGTTTGTTTCATCTATTATAGCTTAAAGATGCATGAGCATCTTTGTAAACTATTGAAAGGACCTATTTTTCTAATGCAAATAGCATAGATTTTCTAGATGGGATCAGGATCTGAAAGTCTAAAAAGGATAAAAGGTAAAGAATCATACTATCCCATTGATAAGTTAGTTGGATCTCTAGCATCAGCATAGTTTGGATTGGCAAAAATACATTTCTTATGATATTTTTAACAAAAGGGCTGTCAAGAATTTGTTGTAACTATTAACAAACATGTACATGAATGCCTAATCTTTATAGAATGAATTAAAGGAGTTTTAATTCAAAACATAACAGTTTATATAGAAAAGCAATTGATACTAAACTAGGATACTTTTATCAAGAGGTGGTACAAGAAATGTCATGGAGAAGGTTTTTCAAAAAACAGAGCAAGTGGGACAACCTCGTTCTTTCTCATCCATCTAACTGCACCAGATCGGCCTGCAAATGCATAAAATGCAAAGTGTCGCAAATCCACAGTTCCAGCATTCTCAGAGGCCTGCACAGAACACAAATATACATAGTCAAGTGGTCCACTGCTTAAACATATAATAGTATATTTAATAAACTTGTTAGCACTGTTTTCTTGAAGTTTGTGCATCTGAATGGATGAGGCCTATTTAGCCCCTCGAACAGGAGGAGAAAAAAAAAGATATAGAACTGAGGCCAATAGATTAAAGGCAACAAATGCGCTAATAATGGAAGAGAGAAAATAACATTATTTTCCACACAGTGAAGGAATAACCTTTAAGGCTTCACTCACCTATGAAGTTCAATAGAACAGTTAAGAATTTTTACAATGAGATGTCGTCTGAGTTAAATTTAGTCAACATTACATTACAATATATATATATATATATTCCATCCATATTCATTTGTCCACCTTCAAGAGTGAACAGCCTCAACCAATTATCTGGTTGCATGATCTTCATAAAGTTAAACCAAAAACATTACTCATTCAAACAAAAATAACAATAATAATAATAATAGGCAAAAAAAAAGTTATAAAGACAATTGAGCCTCTTCCCTTGGACCTGAAATTCTAAAAACTCCAAGGCATACCTTTGGCAAGACAAGAATTGATACTAGAGCTCTGTTCTAGAATTACTCTGTCAGCTTTTGACCTTTAGTTTGGAAGATGTGGGGTCTATATTTTTAAAAGCTTAATGCAGTATAAGATACTATCATGCCCATTTTGCATGCCAAAAAAATATCAAGTTTATAAGACATTGTTACCTATCCATAGATAAGAAATCTCTTAATCTCTGATCAAGTTGATATGGCAATTTGACACAACCTCCTCAGAAGTACATAAGAAAATTAATCATAATAGTGTATCAATTTGTACATACCAATTATAATGGAAAGGCAACAAACTGTAATGTGAACAAGCCACAAAATATTCGTACCTCTTTTTCATTCGCACTTCCTCTATGCTGCTCTGCATTTTTCTCTGCCATCCCAATGACTTCAAAAGGATCCATGTAAATCTGAAACAGTAAAAAATATATATATCTGCATTTACAAGGGACTGGACATTTTTTGCACATTGTTTAGAGATATGCAAATTTTCCACACGAATTTCAAGGAACAATTGTTTTACAATCTTATTAGGATATCATATATCTATCACCCAAATGGCAATAAAAGATACTAAGAAAGAGAACATACATGTGGTAGCATTTCCATCCTCCCCCCAACAATTACCAATCCTGCATCGCCATGCTTCAGGGTATAATTGCTTATTGAGATTGCTATCTCCCTATGGTGAGCATTATGTGGAAAATCCTCCTATTGAAGACGAGGCAATGGATGAGGACATAAGATACACTACCCGGCAATACAATATCATCCATGAAAAGGCATAAACAAGTAAAATTGTAACCAATGAATAGGGCACCTGTAGATTTGCTTCCCATAGCTTGTTGAGGTTGTGATCGAAACACATTACAGACCAACCGGAGGTAACAACAACCAGAACCTGCTTTTGTGGTTGACCCTGTTTATAATGCCTATCAACAACACCCGTGGCCATGGCCACAGCTCGTCTCCCAGATGAAATACGGATCTTGTCAGGCAACAAAGAAATCTCTGCCAGCACACGAGCTTCGCTGAACCCTTCATCCACACGCCTGGCGTGGGGCTCCAAAACCTAACACAACCACCATGACTGATGACTCTACTCAAAAACTTAAAAAAGAATTATTAATAAAAGCATAAGAGCGAAATCAAGTGTTGATTAGTAGAAATTGACCTGAATTTTGGCGTCGTGAGTGGCGACAAGAACCTCCTTCTTTCCGTCGCCATTAAGATCGGCGACAAGGGGAGGAGGGAGACGCTCGGCTTCGTATTTGATAGGGTATTCGTCGGAAAGATGGAACCACGCCTCTTTAAAGGAAAAGTCACCCTCGTGCTGCCAATCATACAATCATCGTCATCATCATCAAATTCATAGAAAAGATATAAATCATAACAAAGAAGTCTAGGGTTTGTGAAATGATTAGATAGAATAGAATAAACAGAGAAAGGGAGAGACCTGAAGAGAGAAGAAGATGGCGAAAGCTGAGAGCATGAGAATTGCCAAATCTCGTTTCCTCATTTTTGATCGATCGCCTCTCCACAGTCCACAACTCAAAGCCCCAAACCATTCACTGTGTTCAGCACTCAAGATTAGACTCTTGTGCTGTGGAGATTAGCTCCCTAACCCTAACTTACTGCCACCACGTCTCTTACTTGTCCTAAATCGTAGATTCTGGCACTGCCTTTGTAACTCTAGCTCTGTCCTTCAAACTCAGGGCCTGGTTAATTTTCACTTGCTTTTAGACTTTAGTCATACCCATATGTTATAAATTATAATCACAGGAAAATATCATATTATATATTTTTAATATTAACTAGGATATTATTTATTTTTTAGTTGAATAAAAAAAATTAAAATATTTAACTTTTTTTTATTTACCTAAAAGTAATATGTTGATTTTAACTGATTATTTTAGTTATGTTGATAGATATTAATTACTTACGTTTTAATTAAATAGAAAAAACTAAATATACATATATGTATATATTTTTTTTATTCAATTAAAAAATAAACATTACCCAAGCCGTCAACTAATAATTACTAACCTTTGAATAGGGGTATAATTAAGATCGATTGAATGGAATAGAGTCAATTAAAGTCCAATTATTTGCCCAAAGTCTACCCAATATTATGTAATTCAAGCTTATTTTCCTATATTTTGGCTAAAAAATTGGTTAATTGAGTCTTATGTTGATAAATATATCAAATTAATTGAATTGAGTAAACCTTTAAAATTTATTTTCACCTTCATTTTAAATATGAAAATCATACAATTAAAAGAAAACGATAATAACTAATGACATAAAAATATATAAGTATTGAAATATGGCAAAGTTAAAAAATAATTTTTTTTTCATTTTTATATTTTCTTAATAATTAAATATTATACTTATTTATCTTTTCTATGATTTAATTTACAAATATCAAAATAAAAACTTGAAATAACTTTAAATTTATTTATTATTTATATATTATACACTTTTAACTTACTCTAATTATTTTATTCTTATTATCTATCTATCTATCTATCTATATATATATATATATATATATATATATATATATATATATATATATATAGATATATATAGCCAAAATGGTCCTTTATTTTTTTTGGTAAAAAAAATATCAAATCTATGTTCAACTTATGCCAATCTAGTCCTTTATGATCAATGACATAGAAAAGGTTGAAACCACATTTTGAAAATATAGTTTCAAATATTTTAAAGTAGTTTCAACTTAATTAAAAAAAAAACGTGAAAATTGTTAAAAAAAAAAAAATCATGTTAATCAAACGTAAGGTAATTACTCTAGAAGGAGGAGGGGGGATGAATAGGGTGATGATATCTTTTTACCAATTTAATTTATGTAAATGCAAGAGACAATTATATGCAAATATATAATAAAATAATATAAATACAATTGCATATAAAATAAAATAGTAGAAAAGAGAAAATGCAAATACAAAATTTTTATAGTGGTTTGGCACAACTCGATCTATATCCACTCTTCTGTAGTTTCAATCCCAAGCTTAAGGTTTCACTAATTCAAGGTTTCTTAATCAAGTCTTCAAGTAATATAATTAGATTATGGTTTTAATTTGCCATTTTGGACTTTGGGCTCCAAGTGTCCTTTATAATCTTCAAGAGATACTTCATTCTTGAATAACCCTTCTAAATGATACCCCACACTGGAGAATCCCTAAGTGATACCTCACACTTAGATTCTTCCTTTCAAAGATTTACAAATGAAGATAAGAAATAATCTTATAAAATCCTAGTACAAAACTTTAAGGTTCAAATGATATAAGAAATCTATGATTGAATGGTACACTAATGATATGCAAGTTTTAGAATAATAGTGCACTAAAAAACACTCTCTCAATACTTAAATATATTCAAGAAATGTTTAGAAAGATTAAGCTCTTAAAACAATGAAGATTTGAGCCTTCTTATAGAGAATAAAAACCAAACTAGTCGTTGGGGGTTCGTTTGGTCAAGCTCCGATTTGACTGATTGACTAGCCATTAATATTTAATGTTTGGCAGGTGATCGTTGAACCTCGATCACCCTTTGACCGGACCTCGACCGATTGAGGTTGAACTTTGACTGGTTGAACAAGCATTCTAGAAAGAAAAAAAAAAGTTCTAGTAACATTCAACCGGTTCAACCAGTTGAACCATTTTTGGCTTAACAACCATCATTTTCAACTTAAAACCTTTTAAACAAAATTGGAAAACATTTGAAACAAGGTTTTAGTTGAAAATATGAAATTATCAAATTTTAAAATATTTAAAATAAAATAACTTTTGGATGATTTTGGTGCATAAATAAAGAATATAATGCATAAAAAACTTAGTGCACCAACAACTTTACAAAGAGACCCTATGAAGCTTAGGTCTTGAAAAACACTTTTCTTTGAGGTCTTCTTCTTATTGATTTTCCTTTAGTTTTAGCTTGATTTTGTCTTTGTGTTTGCCACTTTTGGAAATCTTCTTGCCTAATCACACTTGAAATATAATCATTAGTTTCAAACCTTATTTTGTTATCATCAAAATCGAGATTAACCAAACATTGGTTTCACAATCTCCCCATTTGTTATGATGACAAAACTAAGGTTGCTAAAAAACTTTCCCTTAATATATACTTTTTTTAATTTTTTATAAAAATAAAAATTCAAGTTTAGAAACTTCAAGGAGTATATTAAGTGCTGTTAAAATGATATAATCAAACATAAATAACATAAAGAGTAATTTAATAATTGACAAGATATTAGTATTAAAAATAATGCATGCAATTACACATAGCATCAATATGGATAGGATTGCTAAAATAATACTAACATTTCTTCCCAAGTTAGCAATCTACTGTTACTTCTCCCCATTTTTGTCATCAACAAAAAGTTTCAATAAAGCATATAAAGAAAATCACATGATATCAAAAGTTAAAAATAAACAATAAGCATAATACAATTTTTCATGGAAATGAATCTCCCCATTTTTCATTTAAGAACATTTTTCAAATAAAAGATTGTTCAACCTTGGAGCATTCCAATTTAAAGCATGATTTGGACAGATATATAAGAGAACATATGCATTTAAAAAGATACAAGCATATATGAATGCATTGAATAATACTATTAGAGTATACAAGCATATGATCATTCAATTTTACCTAGATATATTAAAAAAAAAACCTTCTATTTTAATTCAAACCTTGGTTTAACAATTATATCAATTTTATCAATGTGATATCAAATGTTATATTATTAACAAAAATTATACCAAGTGTTAGCAAAATGATAAAATGATATTTGCAAATTAAGTTTTAAAAGGGATATCATTACCAATATTATCAATGCATTCTTTTCAATGTAAGCATATCCTTCTTCTTCTTACATGGATTCCTACAAAACAAATTAAGTAACCTTTGGTACCTATATCTTTTTGGGTATTAGAGGATTAACTTTTTCTCCTTTTGGAATTCAAAATAATTTAGAGTTTTGAAGAACATGAGAGGTTTTTCTTAAAGGATAATTATCACTAATGTGACCTCCTCTTTCACAAAGATTATAAAATTTTAAGGTGAAAAACTAGAGGTTTCCTTTACAAAATAATTCTTAAAATATTTTTTATTTTTGAAAGACTTGTAACCTAGCCCATTTTTATCAAAAATGCACTTTTGACTTGCCAAATCATATCAAAAGTTTTTTGACCATTTGAAAACTTTTGTAAAGAGGATATTAACCATCATTTTTCTTTTTCAACTCTCCATTTTTCTTTTCAAAAGAGATTTTTGTCTTTTCAATATTTTCAAATTTTTCCTCAAGCTCATTGAGCTCATTTTGAAGACAATAAATATTTTTCTTGAGATAAACATTTTTTAACCCAAGATTTTCAAGATCAAAATATAATTCTTGAAGTACATCTTAAAACTCATCATAGTTAGAGTTGGAATTTACCTCATCATGTTCCTTTAAAGCCATGAAGCACATATTGACATCCTCATTTGTGCATTCTTCTTCCATGAAGTCTTCATCACTTTCACTTTCACTCCATGTTGCCACCATGACTTTCTTATTCTTTTTGGCACTTGAAAATTCTTCTCTTGAATGAGATTTTCTTATTTCTTTGATTTTCTCAAGCTTGATGGACTTCATGAATTTCTTGGTGATGAGATCAAGGTCTTCATTTTCACTCTCTTCATTTTCATCATCATTTGTTGAGGTCTTAAATGTTATATTTTTCTTATTTTCTTCAACTCTTTGATGATTGTTCAATTTTATCTCATGAGTCATAAGTGACCCAATGAGTTCTTCAAGTGGGAGTTTGGTGACATCCTTTGCTTTTTGAATAACCGTTACTTTTTTTTTCTCCATTTATTTGGTAGAGGCTTTAAGATCTTCATGACTTTCTCTACTTCGATGTAGGTCTTTCCCAAAGTTTCAAGTTCATTCACAATTACCATGAACCTAGAAAACATCTCTATAATAGATTCAAAATTCTTCATAGAAAATAATTCATAATCATGCACAAGGATGTTGATTCTAGACTCTTTAACTTGATTGGTTCCCTCATGAGTGATTTCTAATAGTCTCCAAATTTCCTTAGCCGACTTACATTACCAAACATGATTAAATTCATTTCTATCAATAACACAATGTAAAATATAAATGACTTTGACATTTAATTGAATTTTCTTTTTATCAAGTTCATCCCATTCTTGCTTAGGTTTTGGAACCATCACTCAATTTTCTAATTTTGAACGAATGTGAGGACCATCTTCAATGACATCCCATCAATTAAGATTAATAGATTTTAAAAACCAAGTTATTTTTGTTTTCCAATAGGAATAATCGGTTTCCGTAAAAAATGAAGGTCTATTGGTTTCAAAATATTCAATATGAGATGAGCTTGATGGATTAGTTATTACCTCTTAGACGGTTAAATTTTAAACAAGAGGCCTAACTCTGATACTAATTATTAGAAAAATTAAGTTAAACCAACCTAAGGTAAATCACTCTAAAGGAGGGGAGGGTGAATAGAGTGATGATCTCTTGTTGCAAATTTAAATTATATGAATACAAGAGACAATTATATGCAAATATATAATAAAACAATATAAAGACAATTGCATTTAAAGTAAAAGAGTAGGGAAGCGAGAATGTAAACACAAGATTTTTATAGTGGTTCAGTGCAACCCGACTTACATCCATTTTCCTCTAGCTTCAATCCCAAGTTTGAGGTTTCACTAATTCAAGGTTTCCAAACCAAGTCTTTAAGCAATACAATTGGATTATGGTTCCAATCCACCCTTTTGGACTTTTGACTCCAAACACCCTTTATAATCTTCAAGAGATACCACACTCTTGAATAACCCTTCAAGTGATATCCCACACTTGAGAATCCTTAAGTAATACCTCACACTTAGATTCTTCATCTCAAAGATTTACAAATAAAGATAATAAATAATCTCACAAAATCCGATTATAAAACTTTAAGGCTCAAATGATACAAGAAAACTAGGATTGAATAATGCGCTAATGATATGCAAGTTTTAGAACAAATGGTGTACTAAAAAAAAAACTCTGCCAAGGCTTAAATATATTCAAGAAATGTTTAGAAAAATTAAGCTCTTAAAACAATGAAGATTTGAGCATTTTTATAGAGGAAAAAAAAACCAAACTAGTCGTTGGGGGTTCGTTCGGTCGAGCTCTGATTTGATTGATTAACTAGCTGTTAACATTTAATGTTTGATAGGTGACCATTGGACCTCGATTGCCCTTGGACCGGACCTCGAACGATTGAGGTTGAACCTTGACCAATTGAACAAGCATTCCAGAAAAAAATATAAGGTTCTTGTACCATTCAACCGATTGAGCTTAACAGGTTAATCGATTCCTCATCCGATTCAACCGGTTGAACCAATTTTGGATCAACAACCATCATTTTCAACTTAAAACCTTTTAAACAAAATTAGAAAACATTTGACACAAGGTTTTAATTGAAAACATAAAATCATCAAATTTTAAAAGATTTAAAACAAAATAAAATTTGGATGATTTTGGTGCATAAATAAAGAATATAATGCATAAAAAAACCTAGTGCACCAACAACCTTATAAAGAGATCATATGAAACCTTGAAAAACAATTTCCTTTAAGGTCTACTTCTTTTTATTGATTTTTCTTTGACTTTGACTTGATTTTGTCTTTGTGATTGCCACTTTTAGGAATCTTTTTACCTAATCACACTTGAAATATAATAATTAATTTCAAACCTTATTTTGTTATTATTAAAACCGAGATTAACCAAACCTTGCTTTCACAAAAATGATGCGACAATAACAAGACTTCTTTGAATATAAGTTTTCAAAAGGTACTAGAGGTGACATTTATTTCGAAAAGATGATTAGTTTTGTGATATCTCATATCAGATAGAGGAGAAAGTTTATGACACTATAGGTTTTTCTTAACCTTATAAACGTGTTTTGAAGTTGTGAGAGTCTATTTGGATCCAAAACGGATAATATCTACATGATTGAGTGTGAGTTGTTTCAAATGGTATCAACCTTGATCCCCGACCCTGGTATGGAGGGTTTGTTTGATTGTTACAATTTTGGCTCAAAACTTTGATATTGAGGCAATCCCATGGAGCATAAAAGACAATAATTTCTATTTCTATAAACCACATTTGAAACAACGTAGCTAATTTGTAGCTAGTTCTGTACACCACAAAAAAAGGACTAAAACCAATATACAATTCCCTTCAAAATTTTGAGGAAAAAAGCAATAAGGCCAATTGTTGACCTAATCCCCTCACACCAAAGTAACAACTATTAGAGACCTTAATTTGTTAGGTGTCATTCTGGTCCCTGAGTGCTTTACAAGATAGTTCTATTAAATCTTTTCAGTTGACTTCAAAATCCTTTGCTTCCTTCTAATTTCCAGGTGTGAAGAAAGTTGAGCACACTTCTTCTTGGCCTCCTCCAACTTCCTCTCTAATTCTGATATCTATTCATACCAACAAACAAACATCACTTACTATTAGGTATTGATACTCAAATATTAATGCCCTAAAATTTGAAGCCATGGGCAACAAACAATAATTCACCTACCGTTTGTTTTAATTCATTCTCCTTCCGCATGTGTTCCTCACACCTGCAAAAGCATGTCCCATTGATGCAAACACAGAAGCAACATAACATGCAACTCTCAAGGCAATTTGATTAAAACAAATAAGCAAATCAGTTAGTCTATGCAAAATGCCAATTAAAGTAGGAGCATCATGGGAGAGGAGGGAGTAGGCAATACGAAGTATGAGAGTCTAAACCAATTGACCCTATCCCCCTTTCTAATTGTTCAACTTGAGGAAGGTCAAACGCATCCCACACCAAACCAAACCCCCCTTAAACTGAACAAAAAATATCTTGGAAGACAACATTGAATTTAAAAAAGCAAAGGCATATTCATATTATGATGGTAGCCCCCCTTCTTTTTAACATATTATGTTTTTTAAATGTTACAACAGAATGGACATTCTGTACTGAAAGCAAAACTGACATTTTGAACCCTGGATGCAGTTTTTCATAATTGACACCTGAAGATGTCCAAGAAACCAGGACATGTTCCTGCAACAAAATCCCAGATTACTAGATTGAATGTATAATATTTACCTCATAAATAGTTGTATGTTCTCTTCACATATCTTATCAACTGATATGAGCCCAGAGCCATCAGCAGATGTCACTTCTTTAAAGGATCCCTGCAGCATGTTGAATTCAATCATGAATTACAACTGAATAACTTTATCATAATTAAAGTGATGAATATAAGAAGATTCCTGTAAAAAGAACGGAATTTCGAATAAAGACATAAATGGAAGACTCACCCACCCATCAATACATATTAGATTTACAGTTCAAGCTTTCACTCCAGAGTAGTTTTTTTAAACTCCTGTTCCTTTTTTTCAATCCTTGAGACAATGGGTCACAATTTAACAATTTGACAATGGGTCACATTTTACAAAAACAACTTTTTTTTTTTTATCCATTTTCTACTTCAAAATGATGTCATTTTAACTATAAATGACATCATTTTGCTCCTGTCTTAGATATAAAAATTGAAATTATGAAATTATTTTAATTTGAAGATAAAAATGGTTGTATATTTAATTTTTTATTGATACTGTGAAAATTAGAAAATTTAAAATTCACTTTTAAAATCAGTATTAATTTTTTGTTTATTGTTTAATTATATATATATATATATATATATATATATATATTTATTTTAATAATATATAAATTATATATTTATAATATCATACTAACATTACAATTTGACCATGGTTAAACCAATGGTTCAATTCATGATCCAGGACCTAGCAATCTTTTTTTTCAGTTCAATGACCAATCTAGTTGTGAAAATATTAGTTTTGATCCATGGTATAGAGATACTTCAAAATGTATAAAATAGTTGTGTTGACAAGGCCCAATATCACTTACCTCTCTGAGTCCAATAATGGGTTGAACAGCAGGCAATTCTTCTCGGACACTAGTTCTGGATCTGTTTCCAGGTTGCACATTATCCACATCCTGCCCCAGATTAGCTGTGAGACAGTTGATAGGTTGATCTAGATTCATCTCTTTTTCGGTATTAGCCGCAAGACCAACAATGTGTTGATTAGCCGGCAACTGTTTCTGCATATGAGCTGCATGTCCGACAGGTGATTGAGCAGGATGTTTCTTTTGCATGTTCTGTACCCTGGAACCTGGAGGTTGATGTCCCATTAAATGACAGTTGCTTTTCCTGCCTTGTTCAGAACAAATTCCATCAAGTCAAAGTAATATCAGTTTGCTCCAATATTGAAATTTAATAGAAGAATACCACTCATAGTTAACTGGTTAATATAAACATAAGAGACATTTCTTGTTAGCTGAGCCATGTATACTCCACAGCTACTGAAATTTTTAAACAACATCAAAGGTGAATGGTAAAAAGGCTTCCAACATGCTAAGAATTTAATGGCCTATTTAGCAATATTTCGAAAACAATTCTCAAAAAATAGTTTTTGAGAATGGTTATTAATAAACAGCTCTCAATTGCTTTCAAGAACAAAATTTTGTTTGGGAATGCAAATATAAAAAATAATTTTCTCGGCTTATTCTCCATAAAGGTACCATACATTTATGTATAATGCAAAAATTCCTTAAGTATTCTACATCTTTTCAATTGTTGCTCAAAATACTCTACAAGAAACAATCTAAAACACCCCAAATTTGCTCTCAAAGAACTGTTTTCTATTAAAAATTTGTCAAATGTATTTCGCAAGTTAGAAAACTGTTTTATGTTGAACATACAAGTGTTTTCAAGAAAGCTTCTGAATAGGCCCTAAGTTATTCCATCAAGTTTCAATGGCTTTTGGAGACTTAAATTCATCCCTTAAATAAAATCATCACACAGAATGGAGCCCTTGTTAGAAAAGATAGCAAAAGATTGAGAAAATGTCCTTTTATGACATCCTAAGAAGATGACAAAGAGATACACTGATTTTAGGTAATATGGAATTCCCCAAATTCTCGTTGCTTATCTTCAAAATTTGATCAAGAACTGGTGTGAGCAGTAAACCAAACAGACGAAACAAACCAGTAGTCCATTAGCATTTGTTTCAGCTTTGTTTCAAGACGGATAAACAGAGATGATCTCTCAAAATCCTGTTTGTCATGCGCTGGTTCTATAAAATTAGCTTCAAGAACTCCTGCAACATATGCATTCAAGCAATGCATGACTAGATCATGAGGAAAATGTTTGAGAACATAAAATGTAGAGGAAAACATACCAACGACACCATTCCCTTTTGAAGAACCATCACTTGTAACCTTCCAGAAGGGCTGAAACAAAGCAAAACAAACTCACCATATAAGGAATAGATTTATATGCCACTACCTACTACACAAAGTTCAAAGCAATCTTCTTGGTAATATTTGTTAAACTCACATAAACTAATTCCACCACCCTATTTGCCATAGTTCAACTAAATACAAACTTTAAACCTTTCATACATTTATATAAGATCAACTTCAGAGTCACTAATTTGAGGTACACCCACCAGAAAGCAAGATTCAGATCAAATTATTATAATAAAAGAAAGTTCACTCAATCATTACGAAAACATACCCTGATGAGGCGATTTTTATGGTACACGTTGAACCCAGAAACTCCAAGAGCAGGTGCCTCTTTTATAAACCCAATGGTGGTTTCCACGGAAGCCTAAACCAAAACAACCAAACATGTTTAAATTTCACAAATTTCCATGAATACTTTCACTTCCAAAGTTACTTCTATTACAAATCTAGATACTTTTTGGTTTCAAACTTTGTTAACTTCAGCCATCTTCAATGAATCAATCCCAACTCTGAATCTACCAGAGATTAACCCCAATTCAATGTTTAAAACCCTTACACCAAGTCTCTATCCAAAATGTAATTATAAAATTTAAAAAGAGAGAGAGCGAGAGAGAGAGTAGCTTAACCATCTATTGATAACATGAGAATTCGTACCCCTAACTTCCTTTTTAGTTTGAAATAAGAATCCCCATTAATCCACAAGAGAGTAAGCAAATGAAAATGTGGGGAAAAAGAAGAAGAAAACCACCTCAATTACCACAGAACCATAACACCAGGCAAAACAAGAAACCAACCCTAAAAAAAACATAAAATACCTGCATTTTTATCCCAAAAAGAAGACACTGAAGTAACAAATCTGTGCAGGAGCTATTAGATTTCATCAACTTGTGGAATGGAAATGGTCTATTGATTCCAATTATACTGTTATAAAACCCATGGTGCACGAATAGTTCAATCTAGACACACACAATATGAAATATATTGATTGTTGTACATCTAACTTTCATCCTGAATAAATCTAGAGAGGTCAAAAGGAAGAAAGAAAAAAAAGTTATAATACATTAAGCATTTATACTCATGGGTTTTCCAAGGAGGAGTAATTAGGCATTTGCACAGAATTTAGTTAGGTGACTGCCTAGAGATTCAATCCATGTCTCTGTTTTCAATTCTACTAGGTGGTCATATGGCATTGATTAAATAGTTAAGAATACTTCCCCAATTCTAGAATTTATTAGTAAGAGTAGCTGAGTGGGTTAAATTAATCTATTACTGATGAAGAACCTTCGTATAAAAAGGGGAACAAGACAAAGGAAGTAAAAGCTTTTCAACCAAGCCTTTTTATAACGACCCACTCCCTTCCACGTAGATATTGTTCACTCTAGGCCGAATGGGCCATTACAACTTTAAAAAGCATCTACAGTTTAAGAGGAGTTTATACATAGGAACTTTTTCCCCTTATTTGATGCGGGATATCACAATCAAATACCCCCCACCCTGCCATCGCATGCAAACATGATGCACTCTTCACGTCTCAGCTTTGATACCATTTGTAATGATTCACTCCCTCCCGTATAAATATTATCCACTCTGAGCCCAATAAGCCCTCATCCTTTAAAACACATCTACAAGGCTAAAAGGAGTCCATACACATAGTGTCAAGAACCTTTTTCCCTATTTGATGTGGGATATCACACTTTTTCTTGTATCCACTTTCACCCTTTTCTCTCCCCTTCCCCATCCTTCATGCTGAAAAATACTTTTATATGTTCTTTATTCCATAGCTTTATGAGGGAGGGGAGAAAATGTTCACAACAAAGTCACCAATTCCAAAAACTTACAACACAAATTTGTCTCATCTTAGACTAGTCTGGATTGAATGAATACAACGAGAACTTTATGATACATAAGAACCACCTATAAATTATCTAAGTTAGCACCAAAAATCAATTTAAAGTAAATAAGAGCATAGGATATGATTAACATTTGATAGTGAATAAGATATGCATGTGTATTTTTCTTCCACCATGCATGTTACCTCTTTTAATGCAGTATTATGCTGTGGCCTGTAAATAACTACTTTTGGATACTTCAACTCATCTGCTATATTAAACTGCTGCACAGGCTTCCCTCTTAGTATTATTTGGAAGTTTGTAAATTTTCTGAGGTACAAAATGGAAGCATATGCCTGCACAGAAATATATTAATAATTTAGTACCATTTGGGTGTGTTAAACATGTAAATTCTTGTGAATAAAAACCAAATACATGAAACCAAAATTCAAACAGTTACCCTTAATGAATATCTGATGCAATAGGAAATATGGGATTGGAGTTCAGCTACTTTTTTGGGTACTTTTGACAAACTTCCACGATTTGCTTCATCTCTTAACCTTATGTCCTGTATACACACACACACACTGTCAGTCAAACCTCTTACCTGTTCAACATAGAACAGACACCATGATCATCATCATGCTCAGCACCAACAAGAACCAATGGAGATTTCCATGTGCATAAATGTATGCAAGCATATGCATGCATGTGTCCATTCCCTATGATGAGCAAAACTAGGCTGATCCATTGGCCTATGAAAGGAAGAGACACAACGCCCGTGTGCTGTGAGGAAGAACTAAATGACCTACTCTCCCAGTTTCCTTCAGAGAGTTCTTGTCCAATACTAATATACTATAAATAGCAACTATGATACTTTTCATGCTCAGTGTTACAAAACACAGAAAAAATGTTAGTTGCTATTGACTTGCATTTTACAGATGTGATGAATTTAAAGCCCACATCCTCAGAACTTGACACAAATTACCTGTAAACCCCATATAAATAATATCCATGAAAACCTAATGATTTTGGAAGAAAATATGCATTTTTTTTTTTGATAGGCTTTGTGATCATAACTTGTATTTTCTTCAAGAAGCAAACATAAGTTAATGTCATAAGCAGTGAATATCCTCATAACGATAAAAGTGAAAGAGGAACTATAAGTCATCTCCCATGGGCCTGTTTGGAATAGTGTTTGGCAATTGTGTTTAGTGGTAGAAAAAGTAGAAATAGTAGTTACTGTTTCTCTAAGATTGAATTTTATGTCAAGAAGTTGTATTTTAAAAATGTTTTTATTAAAAAAGAATAATTGATGTTTAAAAAAAAATTAATTAAATAAAAATGTTGGTTGATTGTGTAAATTGATAGCTTGATTGACAGCTTAATTAATTGTGATTAATTGAAAATTTTCAGCTTATACATGCTATAAATTACGGCAGCAAATCAGTGACAAAATTAGGGTTAAAACTAAGGATTCCTTCCTTATTTATATAGTTGACTTGTGGTGTCTACATTCCATGTATGGTAGGATTATTTTCTTTTATTGTTTTCCCTGTAAACCCTATATATTCATTGTAAATTCCTTTAGCAATACAAGAAATACAATTCCATGATTTTTCACAGGGTATCAAAGAAAGGTTTTTGTTAAAATTCTCTCTATTCTTCAACCTTAATTGTTGTAACCAAGTGCAAGATTATTTGCACTAGCTTTAACAATTCTTGACCTTCATGGACGAAATCGACATAGAGAAATACAACCTTCATAGTTGGTTCTCCCATGTTTTCTCAACTTTTATTTTCTCACTATGTTTGAAATATCAAGTAATGTCCGAATCTCTCCCTTTGTCCAAAATTCTAATCAAATTGTTGAATATAATGTATTTATAGTGTACAAGTTTCTTTCCTTTCTTAATATAGGTTACATATATGGTAGTTAGGTCAACCTAGCTTTGTATATATATTTCCCTATTGTAAGAAGTTAGGAATATGAATGAGAATTAAGGTTTTTTCTCTTTCTCTTTCAACATGGTATCAGAGCCAAGGGATAAAACTTTATTCTTTCTGGTTTACCCGTGTAATTAATTCCGGGAATCCGTCCAGTGACCGTGTTTCATTCCGGTCACCTTTTCCATCTCCCAAAGCTTCCTGATCAACCATATCGTGGTCAGAAAACCCTCATCACCGTCAACATTTTTTCGATGATATTTTCTGGCGACTTTTTTTTCCGGCGACATTTTCCGACATCGACCACATCATTAGGAGCACAAAAAGGAGATCTGTAACTTTTCTCAACGCACCAGAGCCAAAAACCCACCCACGCGCCTCCCATGCGCCACTCTTCTCCGGCGGCCTGAATCCCACGCGCCAGCGCGTGAGGACGTGTGGCCCACTTTCCGGTGTCGGGCTTCTTCCAGCAGGCTTGTCCGGCGCTGTCTTGCACTTCTACACCTCCGTTAGTCCTTTCCGAACCCTGCTTCTCCATTTTTTTGGCATTTCAGCCTCCGTGGGTCTTCTTTCAACCTCCGACGACAACTCCCTTCCTTGGCTGAAACCTGTGTGTGCCTTGGGAAGGCCTCTTCTTCATCCCCAGTCACTTTTCTCCTTTGTTTGGGTCCCGACATACCAAGTTTTTCTTCCACAGCTGTGATCCAGCCTCTCTTTAGGGCTCTCTTTGATCCAAACGTGATTCAACTCAGGTGAAGTGGATATGGCGACTAAAAATCCCATTTTTACATCCGTCATCTCTGGATCTCCTACTATCACATCGGAAAAATTGATTGGTAGTGAGAATTATCTCTCCTGGTCAGCATCCGTGGAACTCTGGTTTATGAACCAAGGTTATGAGGATCATCTTGTTACACCTGAAGATGTTATACCTGATGTTGACAAAGTGCAATGGAAGAAGATCGATGCACAATTATGCAGCATATTATGGCAATCTGTTGATCCCAAAATTTTCCATCATCTTCGTGCCTACAAAACTTGCTTTAAATTTTGGACTCAGGCTAAAGGATAATACACGAATGATATTCAATGATTTTATAAGGTGGTTTATGATATTGTTCATGTGAGACAGCAGGACATGGATCTGTCTACTTATATTGGCCTGATTGCGTCTCTTAAGGAGGAGTTCTTAACTTTGATGCCCTTCACTAATGGTGCTGAAGCTCAACAAATACAGACTGACAAGTTCTTTATGGTGTTAACCCTCATTGGACTCTGTCTAGATCTTGAGTCTGTCTGAGATCAGATTCTTGTTAGTCCATCAGTACCATCTTTGGATGATGTGTTCGCTCGTCTCTTACGCCTCTCCTTTACTCAGACCTTGTCGACTGATGGTCCTTCAGATTCATTTGTGTAAGCCTCTCAGACTAACTCTCGAGGAGGACGTAGTGGCAATCGGGGTTGAGGACAACGTCCTCAGTGCACCTATTGTAATAAGCTTGGTCACACTCGAGATCGTTGCTATCAGTTACATGGACGGCCTCCTCGCACTGCCCACATTGCTCAGTCATCTAATCCTCTGCTATCTTGACCTGACTCCGCTGCGAGCTCCACATCTCAGAGTATCACCCTTACTGGTAGTGATTATGATGCCTATCTCCGATATCAGGCAGCCACATCAGCTTCTGTTGCCCAGACCGGTAATGTCTTAGTTTGCTTTACTCAGTCTCCTTCTCTTGGCCCATGGATTCTAGATTCTGGAGCATCTGATCATATCTCTGGTAATAAACACATTTTCTCCTCTATTACTACTACCTCTGCCTTACCTACTGTTACTTTAATTAATGGTTCCCAAACTATGGCTAAAGGTATTGGTTTGGCTTATCCTTTCCCTTCTGTACCTCTCCATTCTGTCCTTTATGCCCCTGAGTGTCCTTTTAATCTTATTTCCATCAGCAAAATAACTCGCACTCTTAATTGTTCTATCATTTTTTCTAATAAATCTGTGATCTTGCAGGACCGGAGTATGGGGAAGACGATTGGCATAGGGCGTGAGTCTCAAGGCCTCTATCACCTCACATCTTGCATTTCCACCGATGCTCCTTTTCTCATTCACAGTCGTCTGGGTCATCCTAGTCTCTCCAAGTTCCAGAAGATGGTCCCTCGTTTTTTCACTTTGTCGTCGCTTGCGTGTGAGTTGTGTTAGCTTGGGAAACATACTTGTGTCTCGTTCCCAAAGCATTTGAATAATCGAGCAAAGTCTCCTTTTGAACTTGTCCATACTGATGTTTGGGGTCTGTGTCGGACCGCATCTACTTGAGGATTTCAATATTTTTTTGTTACTTTCATTGATGACTATTCAAGATGTACTTGGTTATTTTTAATAAAAAATCGAGTTGAGTTATTCTCTATTTTCCATAAATTTTATGTTGAAATCCAAACACAATTCAATGTTTCTATTCGAGTGTTACGCAGTGACAATGCTCGAGAATATTTTTCTACACCCTTTACTGTTTTTATGTCCCACCATGGGATCCTCCATCAGTCATCTTATACTCATACTCCTCAACAAAATGGGGTTGTTGAACGTAAAAATCGACATCTTGTTGAGACAACTCGTACCCTCCTTCTCCATAGTCATGTTTCTTTTCGTTTTTGGGGGAATGCTGTTCTTACAGCCTGTTACTTGATTAATCATATGCCCTCATCTATATTACATGACCAAATCCTTCATTCCCTCCTTTTTCCTACCCAACCTCTTTATTTCCTTCCTCCTCGTGTCTTTGGCTGTACTTGTTTTGTTCATACTCTCACACCTGGACAGGACAAGCTCTCCACCAAGGCTATGAAATGCATCTTCTTAGGATACTCTTGACTTCAAAAAGGCTATCGTTGTTATTCCCCTGACACTCATCGTTATTTTCTCTCCGTTGATGTCACCTTCTTTGAGGACTCTCCATTCTTCTTATCCTCTAAATCTCTTCCCATTTCTGAAGTATTGCCACTTCCCTATATATCCCCCCCTTTAGATGCGCTCTCTCGTCCTCTTCAGGTTTATCATCGTCGACATCGTGTTGTTGCTCCTCCTCTCTCTTCAACTGAGGTACCTGATGACTCACCTCCTGTTCCACCGATTTCTCCTACCCCGGCCCTGTCATCTACTGACCATTTGCCTATTACTCTTCGGAAAGGTAATCGATCTACTTGTAATCCTCATCCTATTTATAATTTTTTGAGCTACCATCGATTATCTTCATCTTATTTTGCCTTTGTCTTTACTTTATCATTTGTTTCTCTTCCTAAGAGCAAGAGTGAGGCACTTTCTCATCTTGGGTGGCGACAGGCAATGGTTGATGAAATGGCCGCTCTGCACTCGAATGGCACATGGGATCTTGTTTCTTTACTTCCTGGTAAATCTATAGTTGGATGTTGTTGGCTCTACACTATTAAAGTTAGCCCTGATGGTCAGGTTGATCGCCTTAAGGCTCGCTTGGTTGCCAAAGGTTATACTCAGATTTATGGTTGTGACTATGGTGACACCTTCTCTCCTGTTGCCAAGATTGCTTCCGTTCGCTTATATCTCTCCATGGCAGCTATGTGTCATTGACCTCTTTATCAGTTGGATATTAAGAATGTTTTCCTTCATGGTGAACTTCTCGAGGAAGTGTATATGGAACAGCCACCTGGTTTTGTTGCTCAGGGGGAGTTTGGTTTAGTGTGCAAGTTACGCCGCTCTCTATGTGGCTTTAAACTGTCTCCTCGGGCATGGTTTGGGCGTTTTAGTTCAGTTGTTCAAGAGTTTGGAATGCTTCGGAGTGAAGCAGATTATTTAGTTTTCTATCATCATAACTCTTCGAGCCAGTGCATCTATTTGGTAGTTTATGTGGATGACATTGTCATTACAGGTAGTGATCAGGAGAGTATCCAAAGACTAAAGCAACACATTTTCAACCACTTTCAAACCAAAGACTTGGGCAAACTCAAGTACTTTATGGGACTTGAAATAGCTCAATCCAGTTCAGGTGTGGTTATGTCACAAAGGAAGTATGCCTTAGACATCTTAGAAGAAACAGGTATGTCAGAATGTAAACCTGTTGACACTCCTATGGATCCAAATGTCAAACTTGTACCAGGACAGGGGGAGCCTCTAAGAGATCCTAGGAGGTATCGACGACTTGTAGGCAAATTGAACTACCTCACCATCACTCGACCAGACATCTTTTTTCCTGTGAGTGTGGTTAGTCAATTTCTACAGTCACCATGTGACAACTATTGGGATGTTGTGATCTGCATTCTTCGATATATTAAAGGAACACTAGGCTAAGGTATGTTGTATGAAAACAAGGGCCATACCCAAATGGTTGGTTACACAGATGCAGACTAAGCTGGTTCACCCTCAGATAGGCGTTCCACCTCAGGGTATTGTGTTTTTATTGGAGGTAACTTAATATCCTGGAAGAGTAAGAAACAAAATGTAGTGGCCAAATCAAGCGCCGAAGCTGAGTATCGAGTTATGGCTTTGGCAACATGTGAACTCATATGGTTGAGGCAACTCCTTCAGGAATTGAGATTTGGAAAAGATGAACAGATAAAGCTAGTCTGTGACAATCAGGTCGCATTACATATTGCATCCAATCCAGTCTTTCATGAAAGAACCAAGCATATTGAAGTTGACTGTCACTTCATTAGAGAGAAGATCACATCAGGGTGTGTTGCTACAAGTTTTGTTAATTCAAATGATCAACTAGCAGACATCTTCACTAAATCACTCAAAAGTCCTACGATTAAATACATTTGTAACAAGCTTGGTGCATATGACATATATGCTCTAGCTTGAGGGGGAGTATTGAATATAATGTATTTATAGTGTACAAGTTTCTTTCCTTTCTTAATATAGGTCACATATATGGTAGTTAGGTCAACCTAGCCTTGTATATATATTTCCCTATTGTAAGAAGTTAAGAATATGAATGAGAATTAAGGTTTTCTCTCTCTCTCTCTCTCTCAACACAAATTTTAACCCACTCTACCACAGATGAATACCAAAATCTCCAACCGTTTTGCTACGTGGGATGAAGAGGATTTAACGATAATATTTTGACTTAGGAACTTGATGCAACTAGAGATTAGCTAGACTTGTATGTTTCTCACAACAACAAAAGAAGATTTAGGAGGTCATTAAGCAATCATACTCCCAGGTATAAGATGTTGCTCAGATTTATGAAATTAAAACAAAGATTTTGTCCATCAAACAGGGTACTTATTATAATATCTTTAAAAAATTGTGGCTTAAGTTAGATTATCATCAAAATTTCAAGATGGAATGTAGTGAAGATGCAGCCATGCTACAAAAGTTTGTTGAAAGGGAGAGAATTCTGTAATTGCTTGTTAGATTAAATGTTGAATATGATCAAGTTAGAGTGCATATTCTTGGAAAAGAAACACTTCCATCACTCACTGGAGTGTCTCCATTGCAAGGGTAGAAGCTAGTAGGAGAATAGTTATGTTAGAAGCCCCATCGGGTGAAGGATTGGTGCTTATTGTAGTCAAGACAAATACTAATCAGCAGAACAATAGGGTGGACACTGGCGAGACAAATGGGAAGAATGAGACCCCCCACTTACTGCAAGAAGCCAAGACACATGAAGGAGAATTGTTGGAGACTTCATGGGAAGCCATAATCCTTTGAGAAAGGCAATGACAACCGAAATGGGTAAGTTGGACAGTGAGGAGGACAGGCGCATATAGCTCAATCAGAAGATAGTTCCAGCTAAGAAGCCTCAAATTCCAAAGGGTATGATGGTGGAAGACTGGACAAAGAAGAAATAGAAAGACTTTGAAGCTTCTTGGCTTCTTTTGCAGAGCCTAGTGCCTCGAGTTCATAGGTCCGCTCATGTAAGTACTCAAACTCTTATGCCCTTAGTGCTTCAAAATACTGTTTTCCCAATGCTTCAATAATTGACTCAAGTGCTACTATCATATGACCAACTCTTTTCATCGGTTTATGTCTTATAACTTATGTCCACGAAATTAAAAAAATTAAAGCAGTAGATGGTACATTAGCCACCATGGCTAGTCAAGCAATTGTTTCCTTGACATCATCTCTCACTCTAAAGTTTGTGTTACATGTTCCTAAGCTTTCATTCAATCTATTGTCTATTATCAGCTCATAAAGACTTGAATTCTTGTGTAACCTTTTTCCCATCCCATTGTATTTTTTAAGACCTGGGTTGTAGGGAAGATGATTGGACATGGTAAGGAACTACAGGGACTCTACTATCTTGGAACCGGAAGTGGCAATGGTAACCATGCATCTCACTCTCATTTTTCAGAAAAAGTCTCATCCAATAAAGAACACGTTTGGTTACATCATCTTCGTTCAAGACATCATCCTTTTGCTTTGTTAAAAATTATGTCCCCTTTATTGTTTGAACATTTAAATATTAATGAATTACATTGTGAAGTTTGTCAGCTTGCTAACTATAATCACGTTTTATTTCCTTTGAGTGATAATAGTACATCTAGTCCTTTTCAATTAATACATTCTGATGCTTAAGGTCCATCAAAAATTCCAAATACTTCTAGAGCTTGATGGTTTGTCTCCTTTATTGATAATTGTTCTAGAGCCACCTAGTTATTTCTTATAATAAATTAATTGCTAGCATTGTGTTCCCTATTTTCCATAAAATGATTTACACTCGACTCGATGTTCAAATTAGAAGCACTAGGTCCAATGATAGGAAGGAATAATTTAATCAGGTTTTAGGATCATTTCTCACAAAGGAAGGAATTATATATATAATCCTCCTATAATGATTCCCCACAACAAAACAGTATTGCAGAGCAAAAAAATGGTCATATGAAGTACATCCCACATCTCTATCATCTTCCACTTTTCCTCAAATATCCTACAATTTCTCTCTCACCACACAATCCAAGGCAATGAGAGACAAGCAACTAGCCTATGATGGAACTCCTTAAACCCCTATATGAAATGTTCATCATGTCATACATACTCATGAGCGAAACCCAATCATCCTAACTGAATAACTTGTGTAATAGCCCCAAAGTTATCAAGCAATGTAGAAAGAACGATTTCATTGCATTGAAATATTAAGTACAAAGAAGGAATTCTTTCTCCTTTCCTTTTTTTTTTTTCTTTCCTTTCTCTCTATATCTGGCCATAAGTCCTATTGCATGTATAGGTCAAAACATGTTCCCTTAGGTCCTTACGAACCTTACCCGCATTCTCTTGACCTCCTTGCTAATATCATGGCACCTGCAACTTAAACCAAATCATTCTCCTTACCACTAATAAAGTGACTTAATCAATCACATTAAACCTAACTTGAAGATACCAAAAAATTTTAATACCATAGGGATCTTCATTTGGATTGCACAGTTCAAGAAAGTGTTAAACTTCTAGTCAAATGTTAAATTTAGAGATCCTGAAAAATTGTTTCTTATTTCCCTTAAGTTTATTTTTCAGGGTGAAGCACTAAGAAAAATAAGTAGAAATCTAATGGGTCATCAAGCTGACATTCTTTGACATATTTAGATGCAATCACCACATTTAGATGCAATTAATCTTACAAACTTTAATTCACAATAAGCCTGTAACTTCTCCAAGTATAGTTACCTAAAAATTATGTGTAATCTTACATAATATTCATTATACCACTGTCTAAAGTGCAACATACCTCATCATCATCGTCGAAATTCAATTCAAATATGCCTTCATCATTCAGCCATAGGTTGTATATGATTATTTTTGTTCCATGTGGTCCAATATCCTCAAACTGAATATGCAACAAGCAAATCAGATAATAAGAATGCATCAATGAAAAGGTAAAAAAAAAAAATTAGTTGTAATTAACATCTCTTAGAATGTTGAGTATTAACAAAAAACCATTAAGCATGCAGTCATCCACTAATTTCCAAAGCACAAAGCATCCTGAATCTTTATACAGAGTACAGCATACAAAGTTACAAACCAAGAAAGAAGTATTTGTACAATGAAAATGGATCGTGGACTCAAGCCCAACAATACCAGAACAATATGCTACATAATTTCAGGTCAGTAGGAAAAAAGTATGGAAAAAAGACATAAAAGGATTACCAAAAGCCATCTAGAGGTGCATTTAATTACTACCATAAAGCAGTGTTGAAGTGGTATAACCCCTAGAATGACTATCAGTAAAGAGTTAAAACCAAGAATTTGGGAAAGGAACCCATATTTGACAAAATAATTGGAAAGATGGAATTTCCCATAAAAAATGATCACCCAAATAATTAGCATGCTGTAAGGTCAGCATTTTGCAGGGAGTTTTGGATTTCCAATTGTAATTTGACTTCAAGAAAAGAGAAAGGAAAATCAATTCTAGAAAGGGATTAAGGAAAGATTTAGAGTAGAATGAAACTTTAGACTCCAAGACCTAACACTTTTCGTCAAAGAAAATCAATAGAAAGGAAGACACTTCTCAAAGACAGTAAAATGTAGACAGACATCGATTTCTCTATCTAACGTATTTCTTTGAAAATCAAAACTCCAAGCTAGTCATGCACAAAGGAGTAAATCCGGACAATAAGTAGACCTTCACCCTTGAGAGGGAATAAAGGAAGGCAAATAGGTGACATAAAGGCAAAACAAGTCAGGCTGAGATTGGGCTATAGCTTTCCAAGGGAACAGTATCAGCTCCTGACCAAGATGTATTATGAATACACTTAAAGAAAACACAAAATTGTCATACAAGAAGAAAGGTGCTAGTTTCAATGACACTTCAGCAATTCTATTTTCAAATCATCAAATATTCCAAAATTTTCTTTCACAAGATTGGAAAATGAGAAGGAAAAATAACTGATAAACGAAAATATTATTTGTCAAACTTGAAAAAGAAACAATTTTCATAAACAACCTTAATATCCAAATTAATACAATAACCAAATGTGAACATATATAGGTTACTAACTTTCCTAAAAACTTAATGTATTAGGATTTGGGTACACAATGTATATCAAGATAACATCCCCCATGGAGCCTCATATCTGTATGTGGAGAGGCACAGACAATAGTAGCAGTAATCAAACCACAAATTTCTGATTACATAAATATACATGGGGGAACAGAAGAAGGAAAAACTCAAAAACAAAACCTCTAGCTTTTTTTTTTTGATAAGTAAGCACAGAGTTCAATAAAAAGAGGCAAAATAGCCACAAAGTATACAAGGGGTATACAAGGCTACTAAGGCCTCACAAGCAAAAAACCAAAAAAACCCACCACCCCTTATCTGGAGGCTAACCACTCCAGAAAGCCTATGAGGGAAGGCAGCTCCTCTCCAATATACCTTTTTTTTTATCAGTAAGAAAATATGTGTATTGCAAAAGAGGCGCTAAAGAAGCGACTCAAATAGATACAGAGAAGAACAACTCACCCCCTTACAAAAGAACCCAAACCACTAGGAAAACACAAAAAACCCCCCTCCCTTATCGTATACACACCCATTCAATAAAATCTATTAAGGTCGAAGACCCATCTTTTATCCATAATTTGGTTTCCGACCAAAGTAAATACACAAAAGAAATTTTCAGCTTTTGGATGGACAACACACCGTCCTCAAAAGCCATTGAATTCCTAGTCATCCAAATAACCCAAAACAAGCATAACAGCCCCAAAAGCCACGCCACCTTCCTCTTCTTGCCCACAAAAGAGCCTCTCCAACCTATAAGAGTTTCTTTCACCGAACGCGGAAAAACCCAAGAAACTCCAAAGAAAGAGAAGAGCAAAGTCCACACCTCCCTTGTTCTTTCACAATGAAAGAGAAGGTGGTCAATCGACTCCCCACACTTTTGACAAAGAAAACACCTATTAGCCAAAACCCAACCCCTCTTTTGCAACCGATCCAACGTCAAAACTCTACCCCACGAAGCCTCCCACGCAAAGAAGCTAATCTTGGGCTGAGCGCAAGACCTTCAAATAATCTTTGAAGGGAACAAAGCTGAAGAAGCCGGCTGCATAGCCTTATACAAGGACTTTACCGAAAAAACCCCGTCCTTTGATTTCACCCAACTCACTCTGTCCTTCTCATCCACCCTCACCATCTTCCCTTCCAAATAACATAATAACCTTCCCACTTCTTCCAACTCCCAATCATTAAACGGCCTAATGAAAGTAGGAATCCAACTTCCCCTCCTATCCTCCTCGGCTGTCCAAACTTCATTTACCCAAGCCTCTTTTGACGTTGCTAATGCAAAAAGAGAAGGGAAAACCTCACTTAAAGGGCTGGCACCACACCACTTATCTTTCCAAAACCTCACATTCTATCCATCCCCCACCTCGAAGCCAAAAAAAGGGGTTACAAGCTGTCCCACCTTATTTATAGCTTTCCACAAACCAACTCCATAAGCCTCCCTTGTCTCACTAGATCTCCATCCTCCAATTTCCTCCCCGTACTTCCTTTTGATCACCTGATTCCAAAGAGCCTTTTTTTCGTTAGCAAAGCGCCAACCATTTGCCCTAGAGAGCCTTATTTAACAAACCAAGGCTCTTAACCCCCAAACCTCCTTTACTTTTGTCGTCACAGGCAATCGGCCACCTTACTAAGTGAGGTTTTTGCTCAAGGGATCCACCTCCCCACAGAAAATCCCTTTGAATCTTTTCCAACCTCATCCTCACCGCCCTAGGTAAATGGAAAATGGACATGAAATAGATTGGAAGGTTGGACAGGGTGCTCCGGATTAAAGTAATCCTTCCTCCTTTTGAGATGTATTGACACTTCCACATAGCCAATCTCTTTCTGAATCTTTCCTCTATTCCATCTCATACACCGATAGATTTGAAAGGGGCACCCAAAGGCATTCCTAAATAGGTGGAGGGTAAATTTCCCACTTTATAATCAAATTCATCCGCCAACTCTCCCACATTTTCAACTCTACCAACTGGGATCAACTCACTTTTTTCCATATTCACTTTTAACCCTGACAACGCCTCAAACCACATTAGCAACCAGCATAAGTGTGTCAACTGATCCTCTCTAGCTTCACAAAACACCAACGTGTCATTAGCAAACAATAAATGTGTAATCTGGACCCCCTCACCCCTTCACCCCTTCTTCCCCGCACAATGCAAGGCGTCAAAAAACCTCCAACAACTGTTCTTTTCATCAAACAGCTAAAAGCCTCCATCACTATTACAAAAAGATAAGGCGAAAGAGGGTCTCTTTGCCTTAAGCCCCTTGAGCCTTGGAAAAAACCCATTGGACTGCCATTCACCAAGATCGAAAAACTAACAGTAGATAAACACCACTTTATCCAACTGCACCACCTTCCTCCAAATCCCATTTTCCCCAACACCGCTAGTAGAAATGACCAATCCACATGATCATAGGCTTTCTCGATATCTAATTTGCATAAAATTGCCTTATTATTACTTTTCAGAATTGAATCTATTGCCTCATTTACGATCAAAACTGCATCCATAATCTGCCGCCCCTCCACGAAAGCATTTTGAGACAAAGATATCACTTTTGCTAACACTCCTTTTAACCTGTTAGCCAACACCTTAGCCAACCATTTGTAGAGCCCTCCCACCAAACTTATTGGCCTAAAGTCCTTCAACTCCTCAGCCCCCCCTTTCTTAGGAATCAACACTAGGAAAGTTGCATTCAAGCTCCTTACAAATCGCCCCCTCTCATGAAACTATCTAAACAAATTCATAACTTCCTCTTTCACAAAGTCCCACGCAAACTGCCAAAAGGCCATTGAGAAGCCATCCGCCCCTAGTGCTTTCTCTCCACAACAGGCTACCAACGCCTCAAAAACCTCCTCCTCTGAAAAGGGCTTCTCCAGCCTCTCCACATCCCCCATTTCTAGCCTTTCAAAGATTAACCCATCTATACTCGGCTTCCATTCACCTGGATCTGTCAATAGGGCTTGAAAATTTCTGCCAATCTCCTCTTTGATTTCACTTTCCTTAGTTAAACTCCTCCCATTCACCTTTATTCTATTCAGTTGATTCCTCCTTCTATGAGCATTTGCCATTTTATGAAAAAACTTGGTGTTTCTGTCCCCCTCTTTCAACCATATTTCCCTAGACTTTTGCCTCCATGAGACTTTTTCCAATAAAACCCATTTCTTCTATAATTCCCTTGCCTCCTTCCTAGCCTCTTCTTCTTCCATTGACAGAGAACGACCTCTTTCTTCCTTGTCCTAATAATCTAATAAAAACTACGTTTTTTGCTTCTCGCATCCAATCTGACCAAACACCTCTTTATTCCAGCTTCTTAACAAAGGTTTTAAAACCTTCAACTTTTCAATCAAGATGAAACTAGTTGACCCGCTCATTTGAATCCCCTCCCACCACTGATTTAGCACCTCTTTAAAGTCCTCCCTTTTCAGCCACATATTCTCAAATCTGAAAGGCGTGAATCCTCTCCTCATTCCTCCCCCATCCAAAAGGACCGAGGCATGATCATACACCAGCCTAGCCAAAACAGTTTGGACCACCCCCTGGAAATGAGATTCCCACTCCTCAGAAATAAGGAATCGATCAATTCTTGACTTTGATCAATTATTGAGACCTTCGGACCACGTGAAACTCCCCCCTTGAAGCGGCAAGTCCCTTAAATCTAGCTCCTCAACCACCTCTGAAAATCTCCTCATCTCCTGGGACAAACGACCCCCTCTGCTCCTCTCATAGGGGAATCTAATCATGTTGAAATCTCCTGCTACATACCAAGGTTCATTCCATATCCCTTTAATTGCCCCCAACTCACTCCACAGTTCTTCCCTCTCATCTTTCGTTGTGGGGCCATAAACACCTGAGAAACTCCAACATAAACCATCTTCACATTTCTTAAAACGGCACGAGACAGTGAATTTGCCCACCTCCATCTCCTCTAATTGCAATACCCTGTTATCCCAGAACACCATAACCCCCCCTCCCCCAGCCACCCCCCTGGAATTTAAAACCCCCCACTCCAAGCATCTTCCAACCCCGAGGCTTTTGACCAAACCATTCGACATCTCCTGGATTTTTGTTTCCTGGAGACACACTAAATTAGCCTTTTGTGATTTAATCACCTCCTTTATTAATTTTCTCTTTTCCCTATCGTTTGTCCCCCTTACATTCCACGACAGGATTCTTAGCTTCATCTAACTGCTTCTTGATGGCCCCGATTCCCTTCTATTCAACCATAATTCACCGACCACTCTAATTTCTTTAACTCCCGGTCAAATTTCGACATTCTCTGGCCTTTCCTCTTTTTCCGGTGACCCTCTCAGATACATCCCTTCTTTCCCTAATTCTATTGAGAAGTCTCAAGATCTCTCTTTCAAAGCCCTCCGTAGGCATTCCCAAGCATTGACAAAATCTTGTCAGGCAACTATACCTCCAAGACTCCTCGTCATCATCTTCTTTCTCAGCCTTATCATCCCTCCCCTCTTCCCCCAAAAAAGAAATACCCGCTCCCATCTGACCGTCCCTTTCTTCCACTGGATACACTCTTAACGGAGTGAAGCTTAACCTTTCTTCACTTTCCTTCACCACTGAGCCAATATCACTCCTTCCCTCCATACCCATCACAACCCCCTCCCCGTCCAAAATTAGATGAAAGAGAGACCTATCCCCCCCCACAAACATACTGCAAGAGGCTTAAGAGTGGAATACCTGGCATTTTCCTCTATGAACCACTCGTCCGCAATGGAAGCCCTTCCATTCTCTCTATTCTCCGCTGCACCAGCCATCTTGCTAGGCAGGAGTTGCTCTTCAAACCAGTTTACTGATATCTGCCGACTGAAAGAAGCCTTAGCTTCTTTTAAACTAC
Organism: Vitis riparia; assembly: GCF_004353265.1. Classification (NCBI taxonomy): domain Eukaryota; kingdom Viridiplantae; phylum Streptophyta; class Magnoliopsida; order Vitales; family Vitaceae; genus Vitis; species Vitis riparia. The sequence continues at coordinate 19,870,987 of NC_048434.1, read as the reverse complement.
TTTCCTTTGTGGGTCTAAAAGAATGGCAAGCCCACAAAGCTTCATTTGGTTGTTCCTCTGAAAGCCCTATACTGGGCCGACTTACCTTTGTGGGCCTAAAAGAATGGCAAGCAGTCCCGCGACCCACATAACTTATCCCTCCCTTTTAAAGCCCATTCCATGTGGGCTTGAGTGACTACAAACATGGACTTACACTGATCAGTCCTCATACCCCCTTCACTTAAGCCCACCACTCCTTTCCCTTTTCCACCTTTCTTCTTCCCCATAGTTGAAAAAGTTTCAGTTGTACCAGTCGTCCCGTCACCATCAAGCTTTTCTTCCCCTCCAGCTTTTCTGACTGAATCTGCCCCCATCTTCTTTGCAACACGCCACATTTCCTTTCCTTTGCTACTGTTACTCTCCACGCGTGAACCCACTTACCTATCATCCCTTGTCTTCTCCTTCTCTCCCCCCTTCATCTTCTTCACTGGCACCACCTTAGATAACCATGGCAACCTCTCCCACCACAGTTGTAATGCATAGCAGTAATCATCAACCGCTAAATGTAAAGTTCCCGAAAAAAAACTCCCCATGTTCTTCACCAAAATTCTAGCCCACTGGAGCTAAGAAACATTCTTTGTTTCTTCATCCACCTCAACAAAGCCTCCACAACAATCTCCTATTCTCTTTAAAATTTCTTCACTCCAGCAGTGAAACGGGAGTCCTACCACTCTTACCCAAACCTCTTTTGTTTGGCTTCCTGCCTATAAGCAACCTGTCTGCACACCCCATCTCTCTAAATGCAACACTTTGTCCTTATATCTTCGCGTCCCCCTCTTTAGTGTTCTCTTTGCGTCTTCTTCATCTTTGAACTCCAGCATCATGAGAGGTCCTCCCATACTCAACATTCTCAGTCCTTTTCTTAAGTTCCAAACTTGCTCCCCCCATTTTTTAACCGTCTGCAACTCCAGCTCTCCCACTGACCCGGTCCCCCATTTACCTATAAGGCACCTGCCCAGTCCCTTCTCCCTTTCCCTTAATTCTCTCCCTCCAACTTGAAGCCACAAAGCATTTCCTTGCTTTCCAGCCGGCTCCTTGGTCACATCCGCATAAGACTTCTTCCCACCCATCACCTTCTTTTCAATGCAACTTTCTTCCTTATTTTCTATTAACACCCCTTCCGATTTTGACTCACCTCTCAAGGCTTCTTTCACCTTTACTTCCTCTTGCGTTGCTACCCCTAACTCCCATAGTTTCTCAGCAAACAAAGCCCATCCTCCTGGTAGACCCTTACCTTCGGGGACCACTAAACAAAACCTCTTGGACTCCACATCAATAACAAAACAGAGAATGTATCTCCCCGCCCCATTTTCGCGTCTTTCCACTTTAAACTTTCTACCCTCTTCCTCCCACACTTTTGCTAACCTTCCTTTCCTTTCCTCCCTACAACATTCTTCAAGCCCTTCTAGAAAATTTCTCAAACTTGTCACCCTAAATCTGATCTAGGAAGATAAACCTCTGCTCCTTTCCACTATGGTGCCTCGTATCTTCCCTCTGGCTTCCTCTACTGAAACCTCAAACGACTTCGACTCAATCGCAAACCACCTCTTTCCCCCTCTCATCTCATCTATCCAGACATATTAAAGACAGGATTTATGAAAACTCTCTAATATACAATTTAGCTCAACCCCATATATTACAAACAAAAGAATATTTAAGTCTCTGAATTGCTAACACCCCCCCTTAAAAGTTAGTCTATTCCTCTCCTTCCAAACCGTCCAAAAAATAAACAACGGAATGGAATTCCAAAGTTTTTTCCTTTTTTTTCCCCACAAAGGATCCCCTCCAACTAAATAAAACCTCCTTTACAGTTTCTGGAAACACCCACCGAACCCCAAACACTCCCAAAACTAAATCCCACAGCACTCTGGCCACTGTACAATGTATGAGAATATGATTTACGTTTTCCTCTTCACAACCACACAAAAAACCTCTAGCTTTGATATCATGTTAAGTTATCAACTTTCCTAAAAGCTTAACCTGTTCGTATCTGGGCCCACAATTCAAGGTACATATATATATATAGAGAGGGAGACAAAGAGGATTTAAAACATGAAAAGAGTTCAAAAAACTAAAGATTGAGTAAAAGGAATTGGGAAATAAGTAGAGAGGCCATTTAGTAAGAAGAAAGAAATAGTATTAGCAACATTATAAATTATATGATGAGAGTGTACAAAAGAACTTAAGAAGTTAAACAAAAACCAAAACAAAATAAAAATAGAAAATATAAACAATGCCCAAGGTTATTTTGTCAAAATCTTGAGATTTGCAAAATATTAAAAATAAAAAATTGCAATAGTTTCTCAATATCAGCAAATAGTCAAGCATTGCCGCATTGATAACTGCTCAACCTAAACATTATTTATTCATAAATGGATTGAAATAATTCAATCCCAAAACATGAAAGTGTTCAATTCCAAATCCAAACTATGTAGTCTGATTGTCTCAAAATATTAAAAATAGAGAAAATGTGTAAAGGTCTTATATCTAACAACTTGCAATCCCAAACTCCAGTTGAGTTCAAAATCTTACAATACGGACTGACCTGAATATGCTAAAAATGGATGGTTTTAAATCATGTTGGTTATGTCATAAAAATAAAAATAAAAAACTGAAATTCCAATGCTTAAAAAAAATCACAATTTTGAATTTACTTGGACATCAAGTTTCCTGTATATAGAAGACAAACTACATCAATAAAAACTGCTTAAAGTTATTGAACTCAACTCCAAATAGTATAAGATTTTAGAAAAATGTTTAAACAAAAGCTAACCTTCATAGGCAATTATTCCAAATATTCCTACAATAAAAGATTCTAAGTTTCTGAAATAGAAAGTCATGTTTGATGAAATCAAATGAACCTGTTGCATAAGCTCCTCCTTTGATGCAAAAGGTGACCATTCGAGAATGGTCTTCAAGTTGGTAGACCAATCTTCCTTAGAGCTGTATATTATTGGTTCAGCCCAATGGTCAGAGATGTCAAAATCAACCTACAGGGGAAGTGAAAATGGAAATAAGATGCACAGATGGATAAAATGCTAAGGCTCAAAAGAACAACTTAATACTAAGAACAAAGAGAATCACCATTGGAACAATAACATCGTCCTGCCCAGTTCTCCGCAAGAATGTATAGGATAAAAGGCCAATGCTCTGTGTTGCTCGGCTAAAAGGCATCAGAAGGAAGTGAGTAAAGAATATTTGGATGAACTTCCACACTCAGTCAAAAAATTTGAATTGAATATAAATAAACAATATAGTAACACAGCATTTCAAACAATTTGGTAGATATCATATGTATCCAACTTCAATGATATGAAAATCTGCTGCATCCATAAAAAAGAGAAAAAAAAAATACCTGGTACGAGATGCACGGCTGAAAACAATAACATCAGCACCCAGTCGCATTGTACTAGTCTTGAACCCATTACCATCTGGAAATATACACACCCTTTGGAATCAAGAACAGCACAGATATTCAAAGCTCCAGGAGTAGAAATCAAGGAAATTTAATAAATATAAAAAATTTTCAAGGAGACTACATAAAAATTTTCAAAAATATGGATTCTCAGCACATTGAGTTATTTATGTTTTGCAGCTGAAAATGATTGTACTAAGGGTTAGTATGGACTGATTGTAACTTAAATATATATCAGGACTGGTTAAAACAAAACTCAGAATGCAGAAATCATGTACTTATCCAAAAGAGGAGACTAACCCTTATTTTTTTGTTCACTGATGCTTGCCAAATTACTTCCTTTTCATTTTTGGCTCCTTCAGTTGCTTCAAGGATGGAAAAAACTCAATACAATATTTTTTGTGCAGGAAAAGGGAGATAGCTTCAATATGATTAGATGTAATGGAGAAAGGTTGTGAACAAAAGGAGCAAGGTGACTAGGAATTTCAACCCATATTAATTATGAACGCACAATTAAGAATGTGGATTCAAATCAACTCTTGAGAAGGGCATTGAAGATAAATATGGAGTCACTACTATTGGTCACTACCCCTTGGAAGTGTAAGCTTCTCAGAGGTGAGTTCTTTAGAGGCCCATTTCAAAGGCAGGTTTGAGTTCCTTACTGGTGTGATCTCTGCAGGTTGATTTTCAAACGTAGAATCATCTTTTAGGTAGGTTCAAGACTTGTGCAAGGTATTGGAATTCAATAAGAGATGAAGATAACACGTGATGTCATTGATGTGATGATATTTCTCTTCATTGAATGTTCTCTATCCATACAAAATTGCAACTAGAAAGAATACATGGGTAATTGCGCATAGAAGAAGTTTCTCAGAGACAAAAATCTATAGAGATTTAGTTGAAGGAGAGAGGGAAAAAGAACTAAATGTTTTCACAAAATGGCGAATGCACCTAGAAGAAGAAACTTTTTTAGCAAGATCAAAGTTAATGGGGCGTGATTCAAAAAGGAGAATGACATTAAGGAAAGGGTAGTCCAAGCCTTCCACAATTTGTTGTTTGATCTAGGGGATTAGAGACCTAGCATCTTTGGGATGTTGTTCAAAGCCTTAGATAGTCTGGGGGCTAAAGATTTAGAGCTGCCTTTCATTGAGAAAGAGATGTTCAGTGTATTGTTAAATTTGAATGGAGATAAAGCTCTTGGCCTTGATGATTTCTACATTGCCTTTTGACAGTTTAGTTTTGTTGGGATTTTGAAAAAGATAAAGTATTCAACTTTTTTAGGAAGTTTTATGACCAAGAGAGGTTTGTAAAAAGTCAAAATGTCACTTGTTTAGTGTTAATTCTAAAGAAAGTAGGCGCCAAGGAATCGAAAGATTTTAAGCCAATAAGCTTAGAGGTAAGCTATATAAGCTTCTAATTCAGGTTTTGACTAATAGGTTGAAAAAGGTGATGGGAATGGTAGTTTCCAAGTTCTAGAATGCCTTTGTAGAGAGTAGGTAGATCCTTAACTAGATATTCTAGCTAAGGAGACTAACAATTCCAAGGGAGTAATTTGCAAAACTCGATATTGAGAAGGCTTATGATTATACTAATCAAGGCTTCCTACTAGCTCTGCTTGATAATATGTGTCTTGGCCAACAATGGATTAGATAGATCAAATTGTGTACATCTATAGTGAGGTTTTTTGTGCTAGTAAATGATACAACATCAGAATTTTTCCAAAGTTCAAGAGGGCTAAGGCAAGAGGATCCTCTCTCATTATTTATTTGTATTGGTGATGAAGGCACTTAGTTGTCTTTTGGAGAGAGGTAAGAAGGGTGTTTTTTTGAGGGGATTTCAAGGCAAAGGGAAGGGAGGGTGAAGTGGTGGAAGTACCCCACCTATTGTTTCTTGTGGAAGTATTCCATCTATTTTTTTTCTAACAATACTTGTCTTTTGTGAGGCTTCACAAGCTCAAATGGTCCATTTAAGTTGATTGTTCATGTGGTTCGAAACCATCTCAAGTTTGAGAATTAATCTTGAGAAAAGCAAATTAATCCCTATTGGTGGGATTGCCAATGTGGAGGATTTGGCTTTAGAGTTGGGATGTAGGCTGGGAGACCTTCAATCACCTTATTAGGCCTTCATTCAGGGCAAAAATAGTGTGGGATAAGGCGGAGAAGAGGTTTCTTTGAAAGCTATCAACATAGAAAAGATAATATTTTTGGAAACATGTTATTCACATAAAGTAGGGCGAGGAAGAAGGGGGTTAGAGATCATGTATGGTGAAAGGTGGGTCTGGGATCAAGTTATGGAAAGCTAAAAGAAAGGGGTGAGACCTTTCCAATAGTAGAGTGTCCTTTGAGGTGGGTGATGGGAGGAGGGTGAACCTTTAGGAAGATAAATGGTGTAGGGAGGAGGATGTATGAGAAGAACGAAGGGAAGGACACTAGAATCCTTGTTTTGCCAAACACTTGAACAATTAGGAGCTAGACAATGTACAAACTTTTTCCTCAAGGTTGCAAAGGAAATTTGTGAAGAGGGAAGAAAAGAATAGGGTGATGTGGATGGACTCAAGGAATGGTGTCTTCTCAATCAAATCTCCATATTCTATTCTGGAGTCGGGGTGAGGTGCTCAATCTCTTTCTTATAAGGCATTATTTGGAATTTTTGGGTCTCACCTAAAGCAAGGTTTTTTTATTGGAATGTTAGTTCGGGAAAGGTATTGACCTTAGATCCCCTTCAGAGGAGAAGATGGCTATTGGCAAACAGATGTTACCTTTATAAAAGCAAAGTGGGATCTATTAATCATGTCCTCCTCCATTGTACCATAACCAGGTTGTTACGGTAGTTGTCGTTCTCTTTGTTCAAAGTAATTTGAGTCTTTCCTTCTTGAGTTAGGGAACCCTAACTCTCCTAAGTTAGCATGGTTCCTTTGTGGAAAAAAATGCAAGAAGGTTTGGAGAACCACCCCATTGTTTTTTTTTTAGACATTGTGAAAGGGAAGGAATCAGAAGAGCCTTTAAATATGTGGAGCAATTGGTTCAATTGTTGAAAAGCTCATTTATTAGGAGCTTGGCAACATAGGTTAGGGTGTCTTTAATTGATTTTGTAGATTGGGTGGGATCTAGATGATGAAGGGAAAAGCTTTTTGTATTTTCCCTCCTTCAAGCAACACCTTTTGATATCCTTTGTATACGACTTGTGTACCTTGGTGTATAGTTTTAGTTTATAAATACATTCTCTTCAATTATTAAAAAGGAAAAAAAAAAAAAAAAATCTTCCAACCTGACTAAAACGCTTTGCTCATTCAACTAGGAAAAGGATGATCAAAGCAACTATCATCTTGGACGTACAGTTGAGGTTTTACTGTTTCCATTTCCTTCTTTCTATACACACTTTCAACATTAGAGAATAGCAATGTTGCATTGCTGCAAAGCCTGTAACTGCTTTATGATACTTATTCTGGAAAACTAGGAGGGAATCAATGTTTGAAAATTCAGGCTTGTCTCCAATTCAGTTGTTTTATAGCAGAGATGAACATGTACACAGATTGATTGGAAAATTCCCCATTTCCTTATGAATGGCATTGCTTATATAAACAATGATGTTGGATACAATAATAATAGTGGAAACCTTGGTGATCTTATTCACTGTTGCATCTTCTCCTCTATCACCAAGGAGAAAAAAATGTTGATCTTGAAATGCCCAGGCATTGAATGGATCTGTGAGAACTTTTTCCTTTTCCTGATAAGCAAATAAGAATAATAGTAAAGAGGCACATGATATAGATCCGGAAAAGGCTAAATATGGTTGGATGTCTAAATGTCAAATGCCAGATGTCATTTTCTAAGAAAGGTTTCCCAACTTACTTCTTTATAGTCCACCTGGAAGGAGAAAAATGTAGTACTTTTTAGCAAACAATTGACCCAGACTGATGGAATAGCCACATCAAGAATCTGGTTTCTTTTTACACTCTCAAATATTCCAAACATTTATTCATTTTTATAGACCTTGAGCTATCTAGGCCACTCTTTTTAGGGGGGATATTATTGAGATAATCTAATTCTTATTAACGTACAAAGTCTTGGTCTTTGATTGATCACAATTTACGTGTACCCCTAAGTAGTAAATTTTAGACATGTTAATGAAGACCTACTTGTATGCCTAGAAAAAGGGTGGAAAGGAGGTTGACCTTATCCTTAGAAGCACAGGGGTTCTGCATTTGGCCAAAGAGGAAAATAAAAACTGAAGCAATAAATGTGCAAATTGCTTATTTACTAGATGTAGTTCATCAACGGAATGAGCATGAAAACCACAATTTGAATAGAAATGTAGAAGCAAGTATAATTATCCAAAATGATTGTCGTCAAACAAGGAACAGTAAATGACAAAAGAAACTCATGGTAATTACATTGTCCAATTGTTGTGTTCGACTTCTTTGAAGAGTAACCCAAGCTCATGCATTTCCGAATAGATTCAGGATCCATTCCACCTCCATCATCTGTACATAACATCCATAGTTGCCCACTTATCATTTATTAAAAAATGATGCAAGAAGCTACATCTGGTCATATATTAATACCATACCTTGGAAAAGTAAAGCAGGAGAGTTATCCTTCTGATTATCAATTCTATCGAGCTTTACAAAAGTTGCCCCATTGCATATCTGGAAATTTGAAAAACACAGGCATGTGTTTACACACAAAATCAATGTTAGTGTTGATGTGATTTGTAGACTGAATAATTTCATGCAGTGGAATCATTCAGGCACATTTTCTTGGTTTAATCATTTTTTTTTTCACTTTTCAAGATAAATGCTAAGAATTTTATTATGGGAACAATTCTACCCCATCAAAATGCCATCCATCTTTTCCTTCACGCTCTATTCTTTTCCTTCCATAGTATCTGCACATTAATTTTCCCCAATAATTTACCCTCCCTATCATGGTTTAAAGTTGCAATATTGGCCGCTAAACTTGTGAAGTCCTGAGAAGGGTTATTGCAGAATCTCAGTTGGATATCATGCAAAACACACTATGCTATTTCAAAATTTTCAAAAATCTCTAAAGAAAATAATGAAAATTTTTAGAAAAGTAAATACAATTAGATGAACAGAATGAATTAGCGTCTTTTTTTTTTTTTTCCTTCAGTTTTATCCATTTTCTTCAATTATTTTCCCTCAATTACTTATCACAATGCATTTTTAGATTTTCCTCTTTTTTTTTGGATTGATGAAGAGAATCTTTGAGAAATGTCAAGATTCAGTCCCTTTTTTCATCAAATTCAAATTAATATCTCAATGATGCAGTGTCCCAACTCCAATATTCTGTGCAACTTGACCATGACTTGACTATACCGGCCAATTTGTGGCTGAAAATGGAAAATCTTGTGATGGATCTTGAAATCACGTCAGTAATAGCTGTTTTGGATGAGAATCCACCAAGTCCAATACTTGAACCTTGCTTCCTACTCCAAGCACTAATTTCAATCCCCACAAGAGGACAACGGCATGACGAACAACCCAAAGCTATAAAGAAAACAACCCTCAATCTATTTTGCACAGAACAAGTATCTGAACAACACCTTCAGCTAACTCATGAACTAGAGCAACTATTGCAAAGGTCCACTCACCATTAGAACTAACATGCATTCTGAACAAATAAAACAACCTTACAGGCAACAAAACAGCTTAGAGGAAACAAACAGCTCTATGCTAGTCGTATTATAAAGAACCCACACAAAATTAAGAACTCTAAGTGAAAGAACATAATTTATGACAACTAAAACCCTTCCTTATTCATCTCTTCTATTAACCCAATTACTAGTACTAGTTTCTAATCCATAAAAGACATTACCAACTAGAAAAAGGCCACCTCAGACCTTAGGGGAGAAAAACCCATGATCGAACTACATAGTGTAAGTGGGTGAACCACCATTTCAGCCCCACTCAACATAAGCATCAACTGAGAAGCATCAATAGATGAAGCTATGATGATCTTCCACCAAATATAAAGCAACCTTAGAGGGAAAAGATAGCTTGATCTAGACTATTTTGAGAAAGCTACACCCTCCAGTAATTCCAAGTACTAAGGCTATGTGCGGTTCCAATAAAATGCTAAGGAAAGAAAAAAAAATACTAATAATAAGGAAAATGATTTTCTTATGTTTGCTTTTGTTATAGAAAATAGGAAAAAAAAAAACTAAATATAATTAAAATTTGTTAAAAAATTTGCATTTTCGAATTATTTGATTAAAATAAGTTAAATGAATTTGACGTATCAAACATGTTAGATAGTGTACAGTTATTTAGGTTATTTACTTTTCCTTTTCTTTCCTTATTGTATTGTGGGTCCCACTAACATGTATATATATATACCCAAGTCCAATATGTATTATTAACAGTTTTTTAATAACAAAAATTAGGGATTCTCTCTTTTCTCTCTTTTCACATGGTATTAGAGCCTAGGGAGAAAAAAAACCTAATTATTTCCGGTTTATCCGTGAATCAATTCTGGGAAACCTTTCAGTGACCTTGTTTCATTTCGGTCACTTTTCCCATCTCCTAAAGTCTTCCGATCAACCGTATCGTCATTAGAAAACCCTCACTGCCGTCACAAAAACCCTCACTCGGCGCGACTTTTCCGGCGACCTTTTCCGGCGAAATCCTTTTCCGACACCGACCATACCATCAGGTGCGCAAGGAGAAGATCTTCAAGTTTTGTCAAAGCACCGGAGGTTGATTCTCAGTCACGCGCCGGCCACGCGCATTTCTTATCCGGCGGCCTGAACCTCACACGCCGGCACGTGAGGGCACATGGAGCACTTTCCGGCCACACGCTTCCACCTCCAGCCTCGCTTGACGCCGTCTAGCCACCCTCCATCTGTGCTTGTGCCATTTGAGCCCTATAAATGCATTTTTTAGGGTTTTTTGTCTCTGTCGGCCCTCTAAACAGCCTTTCCGGCGACCTCCGGTGACTTCCTCTCCACCTCGAGCCCTGCACGTGTCTTAGGAAGTGTTCTTCTACCCTTCCAATAGTGCCACATTTGTTTTTCTTTACTATTTGGTTTCTCATAGTCGCAGATCCTCGGTTTTTCTTCTTTCAGCCGCGATCTGAAGCCGTATTAGGGCTTTCTTCGATCCAAACATATTTCGTTCTCCAGATAAGTAGATATGGCTACTTAAAGTTCCATTTTTTCCTCTGTTATATATGGATCTCTTATGATTACTTCGAAGAAATTGGTTAGCAGTGAAAATTATTTGTCCTGGTCTGCCTCTGTGGAGCTTTGGTTTATGAGTCAAGGTTATGAGAATCACCTTGTTACGTAGGAGGCGGATATCCCTGAGATTGACAGAGTACAATGGAGGAAAATAGATGCACAATTATGTAGTATGTTATGGCAATCAGTTGATCCTAAGATTCTACTTCATCTTCAGGCCTACAAAACATGCTTTAAATTTTGGAATCAGGCAAAAGGGTTATACACGAATGATATCCAACGTCTTTTAAGGTGGCTTCTTCTTTTGTCAATGTCAGACAACAAGACATGGATTTATCTACTTATATTGGCCAGATTGCCTTTCTTAAGGAGGAATTCTTGACCGTGATGCCTCTTACTACTGATGTTGGGGATCAACAAACACAAATTGACAAGTTCTTCATGGTTCTTACGCTTATTAGCCTCCATCCAGATTTTGAGACCGTCCACGATCAGATTCTTGGCAGTTCCTCCGTTTCATCCTTGGATGATGTGTTTGCTCACCTCCTCCATATCTCTTCCACTCAGACTTTGTCATCTAATAACACTTCAGATTCTTCTATGTTAGTTTCTCAAACTAACTCTTGAGGAGGACGCAGTGGTAACCGAGGTAGATGCCAACGTCCTCATTGCACCTATTGCAATAAGCTTGGCCACACTCGTGATCGGTGTTATCAGTTACATGGGCGGCCTCCCCGCACTGCCCACGTGGCCCAGTCATCTGATCATCAGCCGCCTCAGCCTCCGAGTTCCTCCACATCTCAGGGTATTTCCCTCACTGACAGTGAGTATGATGACTATCTTCGCTATCAGGCCACTAAGTCAGCTTCTGTTGCTTCTGTTGCCCAGACTAGTAATGCTTCTCCTTGTCTTACCCACACATCTTCTCTTGGACCTTGGATTCTAGATTGTGGCGCTTCTGATCACATATCTGGTAATAAGGATCTTTTTTCTTCTATTACTACTACCTCTGCCTTACCTACTGTTACCTTAGCTAATGGTTCTCAAACTGTGGCTAAAGGCATTGGTTTGGCACATTCTCTCCCTTCTCTACCTCTCACTTCTGTCCTTTATACTCATGAATGTTCCTTTAATCTTATCCCCATCAACAAAATCACTCGTACTCTTAACTGTTCTATTACTTTTTATGATAAATTTGTGACCTTGCAGGACTGGAGTACGGGGAAGACGATTGGCATAAGACGTGAGTCTCAAGGCCTCTATCACCTCACCTCGCCTTCAACTCCTGCAGTTTGCATTTCTACTGATGCTCCCCTCCTCATCCACAGTTGTCTGGGTCACCCTAGTCTATCAAAGTTCCAGAAAATGGTCCCTCGTTTTTCATCTTTGTCGTCGCTTGCGTGCGAGTCCTGTCAGCTTGGGAAACATACTCGTGTCTCGTTCCCAAACCGTTTGAATAATCGGGCAAAGTCTCCTTTTGAACTTGTCCACACTGATGTTTGGGGTCCTTGTCGGACCGCATCTATTTTAGGATTTCAATATTTTGTCACTTTCATTGATGACTATTCTCAATGTACTTGGTTATTTTTAATGAAAAATCGAGCTGAGTTATTCTTTATTTTCCAGAAATTTTATGCTGAAATCCAAACCCAGTTCAATATTTCTATTCGTGTGTTACGTAGTGACAATACCAGGGAATATTTTTTTGCACCATTTACTTCATTTATGTCCCAACATGGGATCCTTTATCAGTCTTCTTGTGCTCATACTTCTCAACAAAATGGGGTAGTTGAACGTAAGAATCGACATCTTGTTGAGACAGCTCGTACTCTCCTTCTCCATAGTAATGTTCCTTTTCGTTTTTGGGGGGACGCTATTCTTACAGCATGTTATTTGATTAATCATATACCCTCATCTGTATTACACGATCAGATTTTCATTCCCTTCTTTTCCCTAACCAACCACTTTATTTCCTTCCTCCTCGTGTTTTTTGTTGTACTTGCTTTATTCATATTCTCACTCCTGGACAGGATAAACTTTCTGCCAAAGCCACAAAATGCATCTTCTTGGGATACTCCAGACTTCAAAAGGGTTATCGTTGTTATTTCTCTGAGACTTATCGCTACTTTATCTCCGTTGATGTCACCTTCTTTAAGGACTCACCATTCTTCTCCACCTCTAAGTCTCTTCCTGTTTCTGAAGTCTTACCCCTTCCCATTATCTCCCCACCTGATACAGTGCCTTCTCGCCCACTTCAGGTTTATCATCATCGTCATCGTGTCGCTGTTCTTCCTTCTTTAGCTGAGGTACCTGCTGACTCACTTCCTCTCTCTTCGGCTTCTCCTGCCCCGGCTCTACCTCCTTCTATTAACTTACTCATTGCTCTTTGGAAAGGTAATCGATCTACTCATAATCCTCATCTCATTTATAATTTTTTGAGTTACCATCGATTATCTTCACCCTATTCTGCATTTGTTTCTACTATATCTTCTGTTTCTCTTCCCAAGAGCACCCCTGAGGCTCTTTCCCATCCAGGCTGGCAATAGGCAATGGTAGATGAAATGACTACTTTACACTCCAATGGCACTTGGGATCTTGTTGTTTTACCCTCTGGTAAATCTACAGTTGGTTGTCGTTGGGTCTACACAGTTAAGGTTGGCCTTGATGGTTAGGTTGATCACCTTGAGGCCCGCTTAGTTGCTAAAGGCTATACTCAGGTTTATGGTTCTGATTATGGTGACACTTTCTCTCCTGTTGCCAAGATAGCTTTTGTTCGTCTATTGCTCTCCATGGCTGCCATGCGTTCTTGGCCTCTTTATCAGTTAGATATTAAAAATGCTTTCCTTCATGGGGATCTTGCTGAGGAAGTTTATATGGAGCAACCACCTGGTTTTGTTGCTCAGGGGGAGTCTGGTTTAGCGTGCAGGTTACGCCGTTCTCTATATGGCTTGAAACAATCTCCTCGAGCATGGTTTAGCCATTTTAGTTCTATTGTTTAGGAGTTTGGCATGTTCCGCAGTACAGCAGACCATTATGTTTTCTATCATCATAACTCTTCGGGACAGTGTATTTATCTAGTAGTTTATGTGGACGACATCGTCATTACAGGCAATGATCAGAATGGTATTCAGAAACTAAAGCAACACCTTTTCACCCACTTTCAGACTAAAGACTTGGGGAAACTCAAGTATTTCTTAGGAATTGAGATAGCTCAATCTAGTTCCCGTGTGGTTCTTTTCCAAAGGAAGTATGCTTTAGACATCTTGGAAGAAACCGGTATGTTAGACTGTAAACCGGTAGACACTCCTATGGATCCAAATGTCAAATTTATACCAGGACAGGGGGAGCCTTTAGGAGATACTGGGAGATATCAGCGACTTGTAGATAAACTAAACTACCTCACCATTACTAGTCCAAACATTTCTTTTCCTGTAAGTGTTGTTAGTCAATTCCTACAGTCACCATGTGATAGCTATTGGGATGTTGTAATCCGCATTCTTCGATATATCAAAAGCACACCAGGCCAAGATGTGTTGTACGAGAACAAAGGTCATACCCAGGTTGTTGGTTACACAAATGCAGATTGGGCTGACTCATCCACAGATAGACGTTCCACTTCCGGGTATTGTGTATTGGAGGTAACCTAATATCCTGGAAGAGTAAGAAATAAGATGTAGTGGTCAGATCTAGTGCTGAAGCCGAGTATCGAGCTATGACTCTGGCAACATGTGAACTCATATGGCTGAAACATCTTCTTCGAGAGTTGAGATTTGGAAAGGATGAACAGATGAAACTCATCTGTGACAACCAAGCCGCTTTGCATATTGCATCCAATCCAGTCTTCCATGAAAGGACCAAACACATTGAAGTTGATTGTCACTTCATTAAAGAGAAGATCGCATCAGAATGTGTGGCGACTAGTTTTGTCAATTCAAATGATCAACTAGCAGATATTTTTACTAAGTCTCTCAGAGGTCCTAGAATTAAATACATTTGTAACAAGCTTGGTGCATATAACATATATGCTCCAGCTTGAGGGGAGTGTTAGATAGTGTACAGTTATTTAGGTTATTTACTTTTCCTTTTCTTTTCTTATTATATTGTGGGTCCCACTAACATGTATATATATATCCAAGTCCAATGTGTATTATTAATAGTTTTTAAATAACAAAAATTAGGGATTCTCCCTTTTCTCTCTTTTCACAAAACAAAAATAATTTATGGACTTTAAATTTTTTTCCTTTACTTTTTCTTTACTTCTACTTTTCCTCCCTAGTTTCTTTCTCTTGTATTTTCCCTCAAATTACAAGCCAACCAAGACCTTTTTCCAGATTTGCTTTCTTCAGTCTAGCCTACTGTCCACCTATTTGGGGAATAAGTGCAGGTAAGAAAGAACCACCATAGCTGCAATGTCTCAATCATAAAGAATCCAACTAAGGATGCAGTGTCAAATTAAGAAAAACCACAAAATATGATTTCTCCTAGATGATGCACCATGAGAACATAAATTTGCAAAATAATCATTTTTACCTCGTCAACAGCATTGTCCAACAGCTCGGCAATTGCTGGAAAAAAGAAAAAGAAAAAAGAAAAAACCCTATCAAATACATTCTAATCCCAGATAGATAGAGAAGAAATATAATTCTCGAGTTCAAGCACCTGCAATTCCTTTCTTTCTCTTGTTTTTATGACACAAAAACTTACCTCCAAAAGCCCATTTATGAGAAGTGGCATTGGAGTGCAGAAACTTGGGATGAACGCGAGCATGTTCCAATTGATCTGTGAAATAGGAAAGACGGCTCCATTCAATGATCAAAACAAACAACATATGATAGAGATATTGGTTTGAAAAAAGAGAAGATATGAAACCTGGGGCTGGAGTCAATTTGGAGGGAGTGTTATCATAGGCCCCAGCTTTCCAGAAACTCCTTGACAGGGGCGGTTCCGCTGGAGGGAGTGGTACAACAGTCTGCTGGCCTACTTGGTCGGTTTGAACCTGTTGATTGCTCCTCCTTTCCACTCCTACACCTCCTTCATCGTCACTACTAGCAATTTCCACCACGTCCATACCTTCTTTTTCGGGTTTCAGAGACATTGGAGACATGAAACAGGCAGAAACAGAGATGTCCGAGCTCCAATTCACCTCCTTTCCCTACTTTCTCTCCACAATTCTTTTCACCCTCTTTTTTTTATATCTCTTTTTCCACAAATTTTTTTGATTTGATTTCCTTCCCTTTCCCAAGAAGGCAAATTTTGAAACAATGAAAGGAATTGAGGGATGAAAATAATATGATTAGGTTATACCTAGTTCTGATGGATTAGAACAGCTCTTAGGGTTTTCCCAGAGCGAAGTATCCCTGAATAGTTCCGACTGGCGTCGGGCGTCCACAATGGAGAACGAGAGAAGGGGTTTGTGTGCGCTCTGGGAGGAAGATCGTGAAGTTCTACCGTTTCAAGAGAAATTTTCAGAAAAACGGTGCGCTTTGGGGGAGGGAGTGGATTACGGAGTGTGACTGTTGCCGTTTCATCAAAACGGTGCGTTTCGCGGAAGGGATACCGATCTTGAAGAGGAGTTTGGTACTTGAGTTCTGCCGTTTTCATAAAACGGCGTAAAGTCGCCCGGTATTACTTCTTCTCTAAATTTTTATTATTGTATTTGGCAAAAATAAAGAATTAAAATGTTACAAATTATGAAAATAAGGCGGGTAAAAGATCCAACTTTCCCGTGCTAAAAAGATCGGGATGAATTATGAATTTTTTTATTATAATATTATTTCATATACCTCGAATACAGAAAATTTCTTGAAAATATCGGAGAAATTTTAAAAAAAACACGCCTTTTTAGTCATATTTATAAAAATATAATCAAATAAATCTATATTTTAAAAATTATTCTCTATTTCACTTTATTTTTAATAAATATTTCTAGAAAACAACGGTCAAATAATATTAGAAAATTTTAAAATAATTTTCTATTTTAAAAAACAAAAAAAAAATTAAATAACATGATCAAACTAATTCTTTGATATTTTAAAATACATAAAAGAAAAAATAGTTCTCACATAATCCAATCCACCTTACAATAATTTTAAGCATTTAAAAAAAAAAACTAGGGATTTTTTATATTAAATGGCACATCATGTGATCCAATAATTTCCTTTCATAACTTGTTTAGTATCCAACACAAGGGATAAATTGAGTCTGACTTCCTTGTTATGCACACAATCATTATAAATAGAAGAAAAATAAGAAAGGCGTGACATGAACACTTCTATCCTTGTAAATATCTATTGAAAAAAATTTAAGAAAATTTATTATTACAAAACTTGTAAATATGGGTGACAATCGAGATATATATGAAAAACTAAAGATGAGGCATAATTATAAATGCCTATCATTAGCATTTTTAACTAGGTTTTTGTGACTTAAATGAAAGGAATGGATCAAACTGAATAAAGGACTTTCATAAATGAAATGACAATTGTTGGATTGTGAAATCTAAATCATGTTTGGGATATTGGAGGTCAAATTGCCCAATTAACTCATTGGGTCGAGCTCTTCATTAAGCTTGTAAGGATCGAGTTGTCTTATCAATTCATAGGGTTGAAAAGAGCAACATCTCCTTGAAAAAAAAAAACATTATGTGATGATCGATGAATTTGGCCCTATTATATATTTTAGCCCTTTTGTGTTAGGATTTTGTTTTTTTTTTAGAGAAAGTGATCTCAATGAGATGTTTTTTAAGAACTTCATCATTGTACTATTTTCTTTTGATTAGTGGATTGTTGAGTGTTAGTACACTTTCGGGATGGAATGATCATATTAGTCGTCAAACTGTGTTAAAAATATCGTGTTCTTCTTTATTTTCTGTTCATGTATTTACGTGATTTGGTTAACACCCACCTTCTTGCTCTTGCATTTGATCAATATATCCTCATAATTTCTCATCTATAGACACATGAAAAGAGGAAAGAGAAGATTCAACGGATGATTACACACAATAAGAGTCATGGAAAGAGATATGTTCAAATTTTATATTAAAATTTGCTTTATTATCTAATATTCTAATTTTCTAATTTTGCCTTTTATCAAGGTAATATGGTTAAACTAGAATCTAAGTCTAATAGTTGATAAATAAATATAGTTTATATATTAATCTCAAAAATGATTTCATCAACCTCTTTATTATTATTATTATTATTTTTGGTTTTTTCCTCTTCCTCTTAGCAAATGCTTTACAATACCAAATTAAAAAATATTCCTCAACTTGGGGTAGTCTTTCTTTGGAGTTGGTCCTACATGTAGTGGGACCTAGGAAACCAAATGGTTAGTTTGTCTTTGTATAAATATGCTAAGGTTTAAGAAATTTATTTATCTATTGCCTGCATGGAGAATACCTAAAATTTAAAGATGAAGTTATATTCCAATTTCATTAGTTTTGTTGCATCACTCATATGTTTATAATTAAGGTATTAGGTTGATAGTATATCGAAGGAATCAAAATCCAACCTTGTGAGCCGAACATAATATACAGGATGGGTTCCCTTGTGCATCATCAAGGGGCCAGGCCTTGTCTTTGTTTTCATTGGTTTAATACCTACCTCATTGAGTGATCAAGGCAAAATCACAACTACATGCTTTCATCCTCGTTCAAAACAAATAGATATTTTGATTAATATCTTTTGTCTATCCTTGTGTAAAACAAATAAGCGCTTCGCTTATGCCTCATTTCATAGAGGTATATACAAAAGTTAAGATGCAACCAATGCATGTGGATAACAAGTAGATACTCAATGATGGTTTCCATATCCCAAGATGAATAAATTGCACAAACATTGCCACCGCTATGATTCATAGTATCAAACTATCAATCAACTATGTCTAGAAAATGGAATCCTTCGACCCTCTTATACTCAAGACCACCCATTGCTATCAATGTCCAACACCAACACAGAGTCTCTAGTAGAGTTGGCCTTCCAAGAGGTACCTAGAAGAAGCAACCAACATGCTCCAAGTTGTAAATGCACACTGCTTCATTGATACTACCTACAACTGTCATACCATATCATATCTTTAACCCTACCTGCCTTTACCTCTGCCCAATATTGGATCACCTTGTCCAAACTCTGGTCTCTTGTGAGACCATGGTTCAAGGGGCACTAAAAAGCTTTTTTATGCTAAATTTAACTTGTTTGATGGAAATATTGATCCTAATAATAATATATTGCATTTATGATAGGCTATGATATTGGAGGCCTCCAATGAACCAGTATTATGCAAAATGTTTCTAGCCTATGTGAACAAATATTCTTGGTCTAGTCAAGTCCCTTGGTAAATCAAGTTTATAAACAAAAAGAGCCATTTAGGTTACTTACAATATTGACTTGCCTGATCTATTCAAGATGGTCGATACAAATAAGAAAGACTTGATTTCACCTTAAAGTCGTCCAAGTTCTATTACCTGTTATGCTATTTGCCTAACATGAATTACACCACAATTCATTCGACAAAGCAATGATTCAAACACCAAGGGCAAGATAAGAGGTGTGTACACTAAAGAATGCAACTACTTCGTGCAAAAGGAGGATCACTTTAAAGAGAGAGAGAGAGAGAGTATGAAGTAAACAGGGAGGGTCATCCCCTCCCAATAAAAGTATAAACGTATTACTTCCATTTTCAAAAAAACAAAATCCAATTTTTCATGAAGGGGGCAGAAGGAGGGCTGATGGAGGAATGCTTTGAGAAGAAGACCCCCTCAAAGAAAAAAGAGAAGAAGCCCCAAGCCGCCCCCCCCCCCCAAAGGAAAAAAAACAGAGAAAGAAGAATCTGGGCAATTGTTTGTTTGTTTGTTCATTACTTTATTTGTTTGACTGTCTTTTTATTCTCTTTTCTTCTTAACCTTGAACAAGAAGGAGAGCTGTCGAATTGGACTTCTAAAGGATCACGAAAGACAAGGGAAAACATCATGTGTCAATATCAGTACAGATTGATGATAGAAATGCCATTACCTTCAGTATCCCAACTTCAAGAATTACAACAATATGGCCAATCAAGGTTTGGGTTGTGACAAAAAACATTTGTCAATAAATAAATGGGAGGTCAGTGAGCTCATCACTGAGCTCACTTGTCCCTTTCAGGAACCGCATCATGTGCACTTGGTGCCTTCAAAGGGGCAACTACATAGAATGAAGGGTCTCCTCAAGTGTTTCCTCTGCTTGCTTCTATGTGATTCACTCTTCCAATCTTGGGTTTTGCTTCAATGGCTGAAACTGGTCCAGCACTGGCCAGGAGAATGCGTTGGGTGCCTGATCGTGCCAAGCTGCACATAGCCATGAACGTTTTTCAGTTTGGTTATGCTGGGAATCATGTCATTTTGAGGACTGCCCTTAACATGGGTATAAGCAAGCTTGTTTTCCCTGCTTATAGGAACATCATCGCGCTGGCTATGATTGCTCCCTTCGCTTATTTCCTAGAGAAGTACGCATAATCACTATACTATTTGTTTCCATTCTTTAGCATCATGAAGATAGGATATGAAATCTCTGCAACTCTTATTGTTCTTGGCCATGTAGGAAGGACAGGCCGGCACTGACTGCTTCTTTTCTTGTGCAATTCTTCCTTCTCGCATTTGTTGGGTATGATTTATTACACTGATTTTAAGTGATTAGTCTATGAAGAGCAATTCTTCTGATCCTCTTTCCCAACAGAATAACAGCAAATCAAGGATTCTACTTGTTGGGGCTAGACAACACATCACCCACCTTGGCTTCTGCTACAGAGAATGCTGTCCCGGCTGTGACCTTTCTGATGGCTGCCATCCTGCGGTAAGCATAATATAACTCTCTATGCACTCTGAAACCCTCAAGGTATATTGATTTGTGTTTAGATCTGGCTTGCAGAATTGAGGAAGTTCACTTGAACAGGAGAGATGGCAAAGCTAAAGTGCTTGGAACAATCTGTAGTGTTGCCGGAGCTTCAATTATAACCATTTACAAAGGGCCAATCATATTTAGGCCAAGCCATCCTTTGAACCAATCTCTTCCATCCATTTCACTTGGAGATGCTGAGGGGAAAAATTGGACCTTGGGTTGTGTCTGTCTCATCGGTCACTGCATATGTTGGTCCGGCTGGATCGTGCTACAAGCACCAATCTTGAAGAAATACCCAGCTCAGCTCTCAGTCTCCTCTTTCACTTGCTTCTTTGCAATCCTACAGTTTCTGGCGGTTGCGGGTTTAATTGAAAGAAACTCCCAAGCCTGGCTGTTTCATTCCCGAACTGAACTCTTCTGTGTTCTCTACTCGGTCTGTACCATAAACTGAAAGCATCACTTTGTCATCTGTGCATGCTTCATAGCAGTTAGTTGTCATCTTCAACAATGATAGACCACACACTCCACCATTTAATTCGAAGACAAATTGGCATTTCTGTTTGTGTCATGTGGTGGGAGCTCATTATCAAACTAGACTTCAAAATTAGCATAGACTGATTAATTAGGCATCTAGTGCCATATAATATCTGGAAATTGCAAGGATCTGATTTCCCAAATTTTGGTATCCAATAATCCGCCTGCTCATCAATTATTGAGGTCCTTCATATGTACTGCCAAGGGAAGTGGGGGCTTAGTAATAATAACAGGACCCAGCTGCACACATAGCTTTTCTAGTGATATCATTACTCGGTACCAGTGATAAGTCTCTTGCCCTGTCTTGTGGGGCACTATTGTTAGAGACCTTTCTTCTTGTGGGTTCATCTCTTAACTGTAAAAGTAATGAATGGTAAGAGCATCATGAGAGAAAAAAAAGAGCAGGCCGACGTGATCTCATTACATATCATAACATTGACTTCAAACATATGTTTTCATTGGTGTTTATTATTTAATCACGTGTATGAATAACATGCTTGATGACCCTACGACTGTCATATTGTTTGTTAGTGTTATTTTACTAAGCTTGACAGACAAGATTGGTGGTTGAATGCAGGGAGCTGTAGTTTCAGGAATTGGCTTTTCAATACAGCTATGGGCTGTTGGCAAGGCAGGCCCTGTGTTTGTTTCGGCATACCTACCTCTACAGACCCTCCTTGTCGCTGTCATGGCATCACTTGCTTTAGGCGAAAGATTCTATTTGGGAGGGTGAGTCCCATCAACAATTACTGATACAATTTTTGGTTTCAGAATTTATTACTCCCTTCTTAGAGAGCTTCTACAAGGACAAAATAGAATTATATTACAAGTATATGGTTTTACCAGATTGGGCCTACATATGTGAGAAATATATGTGTTGGTGGGGTTGCTAAATCTTGGTATTTTGGTCCTAATTTTTATTTGCAGGGTCCTTGGAGCAGTGTTGATCTTAGTTGGACTATACCTTGTTATCTGGGGAAAAAATGAAGAGGGCAAGTTTGCTACCAGAAAGGCTGTGATTCCTTCAGTGGCAAAGAGCAGTCCATCCACAAACAACGGAAAATCCCCAATTTTCCAGCCACTGCTCCCTACCTCTTCCAGGTGATAAAATCCTGACAAGAGGGATGAAGTATGGCCTCGGTGGCATTGTTTCTCGGCCAATTTTTCTTTTTTCAGCAGGTGCTGGTTTTAAGCCTCCAGATTAGAAGCAATAGCGAGTCTAATGGCCACAGCGGCATGAACTGGAAAGGAGTCCCTATGACAAAGAAAAATGGAAAGAATCAAACAAAGAGAAGGCGCATAAAACACACCCTCAATGATGAATAAGGTTTTCAGAAGAGGAAATTTTCTTTTACTAATTATAATGGAAATTGCTTTCCTTGGTCTAAGCATTGGAATTTTGTTTGCTGCTAGCGTCTGTCACTGGTTTAAGATAATGCTATTTATATTAAGGTCCAGCATTGAATTGAGTAGCAAAGCATGCCAGATGATACTAGTCTTTTTATTTTTATCCCTTCTATATGGAATACGTTAATTTTATACTAAGATATGGAATATGTATATCTATGTATCATAAAATTATTTTTTTTAATCAATTTTTTATTTTTTTATATACTCATTTTACAAAATAATTTTTTTATTATAAATTAAATTTATGATTAAAAAAGAAAAACTAAAAAAATATTTATAACATAATATTAATATATAATATATAAATTTTTTTTAATATAAAAACTTTTTATTTATAAAGTTTAAATATTTTAATCATGAATATTGTTAAATATATAAAAAAAAAATTTAATAAAAATATTGAAATATAATATAATTTTATTTTAAATAATGAAAATAATATATATTTCATATTATTTTTTATTTATTTCATAAATTAAATATAAACATAACATAATGTAACACATCCTATTGGATATGTGAAAAATTTCTAACACTATATAAGTATAAACTCCTAGATGCATTTTAAAGTCATGAGAACCCCTTGGGTATAAAGCAGACAATATCTATATGAATAGATGCAGGTTGTTACAAATGGTATCAACATTAGGGATGACAATAGAATAGACTTTTTTTGGTACCCTCCTTGTCTGACCCCTAATGGGACGGATTTAAATTTTAACTAAATGAGTTTAGGACATGTTTGAGAATTTTTTTAAAACCCATCATGGATTTGTGATAGGTTTGGGTATTGTCTTGTCTCGTCCCATCCCAATTATATATAAAATTAAATTTTAAAATTAAATTATTTTTAATTTTAATTTTACTATTTTTAATATATAGATAATAATAAAATAAGTGATAAAAATATGATTATATTAATTATTTATAAAATATATTTATTTTAATGTAATTAAAAATTTTAAAAGTAATTTTTTTTATAAAAAAAAAAAGTTAAACGAGGTAGGACGGGTATGAGAATTTCATGTACCCGTCCTGTCCTATTTAATTTTTTAAATGAGATAATGATGAGAATTATTTTAAATAAACAGAGCAAGATTGGGATGGAGACGGCCCATCCCAAACCTGTCATGTTGTCATCCCTAATTAAAGTCGATTCCCGACCGGATGTGAAGGTTTGTTTGGCCCTATAGGAGTTTTTTTCTGTTTGATCCATAATCTCATGGGATATAACGTATTACCTTGATGTGGAGGTTTGACCCTATAGATATTGATATTTTGTTTTTATTTTTTATTTATTCTTAAATAAGAATAAATTTGATTATTGCAATTCTTCGCAATTAAAAATCTAACATTGGAATTAATATTTGTTTTCATTTCCTTGATACCAATATGAATGAGAATGAATAAATAAATAAATAAATTGATAATAATACCCTTATACATACTTTAAAATATTTTTTATTTAAAAAAATATATTTTGAGATTTTTTTTACTAAATAATAAGATTAAGAAAAATAATACATATTCAATAAATAAAAATTAACCATAAAAAACTATACAAACCTAATAGAAATTAAGGAGTAAAATAATAATTTTAAAATATTCTACATGATTTCAATTAGATCAATTGAAATCCCAGACTTTATTTTTACTTAAATTATTTTTATTAAATTCTCATCTTCATTTAAATTATCTAATATTAGGAATAGAAAGAAAATAAATGAACTATTCATTCTTACTCCACTTTCCTACCTACCAAACATAGTTTTAGATTAATCTAATTAATATCATCAGGATATATACGAATATGAACTGGAAAATGCATGTATCAATCAATGAATCTACAAATGCAATATTTACATGCATGAAAGAACTAAAAAATATGAGGAAATCTCTGGTTTTATCAATGAAGTTATATGGCCATATGTTATTGTGCCCTTCTTTCCTGCTAGAAGATTTTTATTCAGCTGGTGTGGATTGGATTTGGGCTGGCTGGGACAGGCCCATTAGTGATGCAGCTGGGGTCGTTAACCTCACACATATGTTTGAAGCCCAACTAATAGGAAACTGGGCCACCAGCATGGCAAAACAATTGAGTGATGACTGATGAGTTGATGACATCCACCAAATTCAGAACTCTCTCTGCAGTGTCGTCTCCGTTCTTCTGGTTGCAGCAGGTATTCTTTTGATTTAGGGTTTATCATTTCTGTTCCACATCAAGATTCACACAAATAATTATTTGGTTTTTCATCCTGTTTGGTTCCGATAATAGTAGGCGAAAAAAAATCAAGGAAAAGCAAAACTTCGAATCTTGCATCTGCCTATTCAACCTAATCTTCTTGTAAGATCCTAAGTTTTCATTTCTTTCTTGCGACTTCCCGGGAATCAAACGGACTCCTTTGATTTCACCTTGTTTGGATGAAGTAACAGTGAGTTCCGTTTCTTAATGCTTTTGGGGTTTTGCTGTATTGACTCACGATTTAGCACATTTTCAGATTGATGACAAATTCGAAGCACAGAGTAATTCAAACATATTTTAATAAGCCTAATTTGCTATACTTAGAAATTGGGTATCATTTTGTATGAGAGTCACGCATCCAATCTGGGCTGTCTCTGCAAAAATTGGTTTTTGTAAATTGCATTCATGGATATGAAATTGTGCTATTTCGTTGACTTTGTCTTGGTGAGGAAAATTGCTATACCAAATGCATTACAGGTGGATTGTTGAGGTCTTGTCAATCTTTTAGGAAGAATGGTTGAACATTTGAACCAAGCCCTCTTTCCCCTGTTCTTCAGGTGTCTTTAAAAGGATTCGATCTACATTAGTCTTAGTATTCCATGGATAAGGACTACTGTATATGGGCAGATTTCTTGTGACATGTTAAGCAAACATCCTTACATGTGCAAAATGTGCTTCAGTGGATATGGTTTTTAGGAAACAACGAGTCATTCGGACTAGTAGCATAGGTTAAATTTTAGGCCCTGTGATGCTTAACATTTTTGGTTTAAATATTATATGACAAATGATCATTGAAAATGGAATATATCAAGGATAAACTGCATTTGCTTTCATGAGGGCTCATTTATTGAGAGTTTGAGACAGTTCATCATTGTGCAGCTTTGGCCATGGACGCTAATGCAGATCCTGAGGATCATATGATGATCGAAAGAAGTGTTTCACAAATGATGCAAATTGACCCAAGACGAGCTCGGTTTCCATGCTGCATTGTGTGGACCCCTCTTCCTGTCATATCATGGTTGATTCCTTTCATTGGCCACATTGGCATATGCAGAGAGGATGGGGTAATCTTGGACTTTGCAGGGCCCAATTTTGTCTGTGTAGATAATTTTGCCTTTGGAGCAGTGACCCGTTATATCCAAATTAGCAAAGAAAAGGTACGTGTGCCTAATTTCATTTTTGAAACAGTTATTGTACCTACCAGCTTGCCATCCGCAGGCAGTTGGCACACATGTGTTTAGGGCGCTCACTGATATTGTTTCACCAAATGGAGAAGCTAGTAGTTGGCCTGCATACCATAGGAAAGAGACAAGGAGAGTCAATAGTTAGGATGTGTTTTGCTTGTTCAATGAAATGATTGCAGGGTCTCTTTGCACCTCGATCCAATGCTTTGTGTGCTAATTGTTGAAATTCAATTCCATCTCTTATTTGAGGTGCCATTTTTACTGAATAGAGAAGCAGGTCAATTGTGAAAATGTGTTTTGCTTCCTTAGCAAAATGATTGGAAGGCCCCTATGTACTTTGATGCAGTGCTGTGCTGATGATATTTGAGAATTAGCTATACATGAACTCTGCCTTGTCCTCTAGATGTTTTTCAATTTATTTCTGCTCATTCCTAACTTTTTCTTTTTTTATGTTCCTTGAAATTCTGGCCAACAGTGCTGCATTTCTCCTCATCATCCTGCTCCATACAGAAGGGAGAATGGACGTGGACAGGATGAAACTGAGACAGACATATTGACATGGGATGATGCACTGCGGAAGAGCACACAGGAATTCCAACACCGATCTTACAACCTTTTTACTTGCAACTGCCACTCCTTTGTGGCAAATAATCTGAACAGATTGGGCTTTTATGATGGTGGTTGGAATGTGGTGAATCTTGCAGCTCTCATTTTCCTCAAAGGTCGCTGGGTGAGCACAACATCTATGGTAAAATCTTTCTTACCATTTGCCATAGTGTCCGCTCTTGGACTCTTCTTTGGGGGCTTGACCTTCTTAACTTTCTTGGCTTTCTTCACCTTCCTTCTTGTTGGATGGTTCCTTCTCGGTACTTACTGTTTCAAGAATTTGATCCACTTGTAGCTTGACCGTTATTTGATCATCTGCATGTGAAAAGACTATAGTTCAACAAATGTACTGAAATACCATTTCAATAGAATTAGGCCATAGCTTGGTTATAGGTTATTTAGGTAGAAAGGTAGAGTGTATTTTTAGTACCTGTTTTATCATGGTGAGCAATTAAGACTTTGTTTGGATAATTTCCTGTTTTGGCTTTAGTTGGAAGTTGGAGTAGAAATGGAATATTAGCAGAAATAGGTAATATTTGTATGGTAACATAACTTTTTCCATAAACCAAAATAGAATTTCTATAAAAAGTGATCTTTTTATTACTTTTCATATTAAGATTATTCTTTTTAAAGATATAAGTCTTTGAATAAAATTAGTCAACCATGTGTGAAAATTCTTATTGAATTTAAAAAAGAGTTCAATTTATCAAAAGTCGATAACAAACAAGATCCAAATTTAGATCACTTGCTTGACCTAGAAGGAGTCATAAGCTAGTCGGTGAAATGTTGGTGTTTATTCTTCTATGCCATGTGACAAAAGCAAAGTTGCATAGAAGGTACGATGAAAATACCGATTACTAAATAATATGAAAATATCATAATTACGGATGGATTTTATGAATATATGAAAAATGATGATGATGAAAATATCAATAATCAGAGAGAGAGAGAGATATTAATCGATGTTTTATCTTTAAGATAAAACATCGATGATGTAATAAAAATTTTAAAAATTATATAAGAAGTACATATAAGCATTTTAAAGTTTTTTTTTTTTAAAAAAATTGATATATATTATTTGTCATATTTGATAATAATATTTTTTGTATTAGTAAAATATATAAATTTTATAAGTGTATATTTATTATTAAGTTGTATTATATATTACTTTATAATGATATTACAATAACATATTTAATTTTAATTTTAAAATATATTTAATATAAGAATTATGATACATTTTAATTTAAATGTATTAATAATGAAAATTTTGAAAAAAATCAAAAAACCTATAAGATATCCAGAAATATCGATAAAATATTTGTTAAAGCGCAAAAAAAATGGTGAAATGTCGACAAAATATCTTAAAATTTTGAGATATTGGATATATAGAATATATATCAAGAATATACTCAGATATTTAAAACCTTACATTGTCGAAGTATAACTTCATCATGTTGGGCATGAGTCATAAGTTTTGAGTAAAAATATTATATTTAAAAAAATCCATAAAATAAACTTTCTACTAAAATATCTTTTAAACTAAAGAATTTCAGCCACTTAGGTATTTTAAATGGTAATTTATATTTGATTCCTAAAAATTTAAAAGTAATAAGAAAGAAAAATATTATAGAAAAAATAGAATTTGATTCACTAATATGAAAATATATAAAAAAAGAACCTCAATTTTTTTAAATTTGTATTATCTTTAACTATTTAAAAATACATTAAAATACATGCATTTTTTAATGAGTCATCCAATTATTCTCAAAAATACCATTTTTACTTATTATATAATTCAAATCAATTGACAACTAGACTCCATACAGATGTTATTATATATATAATATTGTTATTATTATTATTATTTTATTATTTTAGATTTTTTTTTCTATAAACATTATAAAATAAGAATTTGAAAAAAAAAAGTTTATTCTAGCATTAATAAGTTAAAAATAAATTCATATTCTTGATAATAAATAAACCAATAATAAATTTGTATTTATTATATAATATTAATAATTATTTAATATGATAGAAAATAAAATTTGTTGAAAGAGTTTTTTAGATATAAAATATTTTACAATATGGTTGTATTTCGATATATAGTATAAAAATAAATAAATAAATATTTTATATTAAATAAATTAATCATAATTAAAATAATTATATATTATTAAATTTATTATTTATTATTTAATAAACAACCTTATTACTTTTTGAATTGGTAATTATAATTAAATAGGACTTGTTTGACAATATTTATTCTTAAAATTTTAGGAAATAAAAAAAATATTAATCTTATTTAAATAGGAGGTTTTTTGCACAATATTTCTTAAACTTTTAGGTAACTAAAATAATAATCCTCCGAGGTATTTGTTTCTTGAGGAAAAAAATACATGTATTTCTAATTATTTTTAAATACATTAAAATATTACTAATTTAAAATTTTTGGTCAAATCCCACTTTTCCCAAAATATTAAGGAAAATGATATTCATTTTGTTGTATTTGTAGACATAAAAAAAAAATTAGTGGATTAAATTATCAATCTTCAAAATGAATAATAATAAAATTTGCTAAAATCAAGGAACTAAATCTCTTGAATTAAGCAACTAAAATTCGAGAATTTGAAATTCAAATCCTCTATCTTCACCTATAAATAAAGGTGTCATCTATCAAGAAGAGGAAAGAAAAAAATTGAGAAATTAGAAAAATCCAAAAAGGAAAATCCTTAGGAGAAAATCCAAAGGCAACTTCATACGGATGCTACACATGTTCGCGTTTCGCATTTCGAATTCCCAAATTTTAGTTATTTAATTTAAGGGATTTAGTTCTTTGATTTTAGCAAATTTTCTTCT
Source organism: Vitis riparia (assembly GCF_004353265.1). Classification (NCBI taxonomy): domain Eukaryota; kingdom Viridiplantae; phylum Streptophyta; class Magnoliopsida; order Vitales; family Vitaceae; genus Vitis; species Vitis riparia. The sequence goes on along the minus strand of NC_048434.1, from coordinate 19,841,629 downwards.
CCCATGGGTTTTACGAACAAGATAATATTATCATTTTTTTGATCTTTGGGTGTTCTTCAACCCAACTTAAGAAATCTGACTTGAATTCATCACGAGAAATCTTCATCTCTTCAAGCTTGCCATGGGAACGTAGAGGTTATGTCGTAGATACCATGTTGTGGTGTCCAACGTCGTGCTGTGGAGAGGCTCCAACATCGTGCTGTGGAGAGGCTTCAATGGTGGTTGCTTGTAGCGTGCATAGAGGATTAAATATATATACATATACTTATAACACCAATCCAAAGTGAATACTTGGAATATATATGTATATAAAATCTGCATAAGTCAAACCTTACCACGGAGAAATGTGGGCTTGTGAGTCCTTGATACTCACTTTCTAGTTTTTTTATAGGTTTAATTATATAAATATATAGTTGACAGGGGCACCTACTTTCCAATTTGCATGTACATATATACACATGTTGACACGTGTTTTCTTTATTTATTCAATTTTTTTTTTGCTAACTTTATTTTTTTCAAGGAAGAAAAAGACTTACCTTTTTCGAACACGTGTCGACCTTCATCATTTGCAGAGACGAATTTGATTTCATGTAATTAAATTAAATTAAATTAATTAATTAATTAATTATTTTTAAAATTATCTTAATACTTGTGGGGAATCTTTAATAAAATTAAACATCTATAAATAAATTTGTACGCACAAATTTCGTAAATTTGGCCCTACAAAATTAGCAAAAAAAATAGGAAAATAATGCGAACAAAATATTTATAGAAATTAAAAATATTATAGGCACAATATCAAAAATAATATTCTTTACAAAAGAATATTTTCTCTCTAATTCTTTTGCTTTGACCACAATTTGAAGAATGATGATGACGTTTTCTTGATTTTGAAGATTACTCGAGGGCCACAAGTGGCTTATTCCCAAATGAACTCACTAAATGGTGAAGAACGCGTGTAGCAGTTCTGTAGTTTACCGAACTTGCAGAGCAATTTGATGAAGCTTTTTTTTTTTATTGTGAAACCCCTTTTTTCTTATGAAGTTGCCTTTGGATTTTCTCCTTAAGATTTTATTTTCTGGATTTTTTATGATTTCTCAATTTCTTCATTTTCTCTTCTTGATATAAGGCACCTCTATTTATATAGGTGAAGATAGAGAATTTAAATTTCAGCTATGCTTAGTTAAGAAAAACCCCAAAAAGGGGGGGAGGGGGTGAATTGGGTTTTTAAAAACTTTTCAATCACAACAAATTCAAACACAATATTAGCAAAGTAAAGAGATAGAGTTTAGAGAATTCAAATTCGGGTTTATAGTGGTTTGACACTTCCTTGCCTACGTCCACTCTCCTCAACCTCCTAACCAAGTGAGAGTTCCACTAATTTGAAGCTTCAACCAAGCTTCCAATCTTCTTACACTTGGATTCCGGCTCGAATGGGCTCTTACACAATCTCTTCAAGATTCAAACCTCTTGAAGGCTTTGACACTCAGATTTTTACAAGAAATGATCCCTCAACCTAGCTTAAGGATAGCTCAAATACAAGACAAAGTTAGGATAACACACAAGAGTGCACTAAAGGATATGCAAGTGGTGATTTAATGCATTATGAAAGAAATGAGAACTTTTTGATCAAGAATGGGTAGGTAGGCTATTGAATGCAAGTGTTCTCTTGTCAATAAATGAAGTGGAGCTCTCAATTTATAGGTTTCTAAGCTTGGGAGTCAAAAACAGCAAAAGGTAACCTCGTCTGGTCGAGCTAGGGGTCGATCGGTTCACTAGCCGTTGGAGCATTTAATGCATGACAGGTTACCGTTGCCTCAATCGGACCTCGACCGGGAAGAGAATCACCTCGACCGGGAAGAGAATCACCTCGATCGGGAAAAGAAGGCCACTGGGAGAGAGAGAAAGTTTTGGTGCATCCTCGACCGGATGAGCACAACCGGTCGACTGGTTCCTCAACCGGTTGAGCCGGTTGGCCATAACCTCGACCGGTTGAGCCTTTTTGGCCTCGAAAACCTATTTTTTTAATTCATTTCTTTTCTAATACTTAGGCAAGGTCTTTAAGTGAATTATTAAGCCAATTATAAAACATTTTGTCTAAGGTACATTAATTAAAAAAACTCTGGTTTTAATGAAATCGAAGCTTTAAAGAATAAACCGAGTTTTCTAAGTTGCATGAAACGTATGAAAATCCTAAGTGTACTCGTGCATTCATCTTATATTAGTTTCCTATGATCACAAGTCTTCCAAGCGTCTCGATCTTGTATCCATTTGGTCATTTGATGAATTTTCGAGTTTATGCTTGAAATTCTTAACCATTAAACCAATTAGTCACTTCACCATGATTTGGTTTCATCAAAACCCGATTAGGAAAACCCTTGGGCTAACAATAATAATAATAATTTTATTATTATTATTATCCTTTTTATAGTTGGAGATTAGGAAAACTTATCCATAAGATGATTTTTTTTTTTAATTTATTCATTTTGAAGACCAAATTAGTGGTAATTTAATCCACTAATTTTTTTTATGTCTACAAATGCCCCCACTTCAAGACGCATCATGTACATGCATTGTCATGTGGATGACGTAAGTCTTGAAGTAATTTTTTTTTCTTAAGAAATATTTTAATAGGAAGTTTCCTATTTTTTCCAAAAAAAATATTTCTTTCCAACTTTTTTCCAAACTCCACTTTGTTTTCCTACTTGCTTTACACTTTGAATCATCTTCTAATTCGTTTTCCTTCTTGCTTTACACTTTGAGTATTCTTCCAATTTGTCATCCTTATATACATTTTTTTTTATATATAAAGGGGACAATAGTTGAGAAACTTGACTTGAACTTTTTCAGAGAACTCTTTTAATATTTGGGTGTTCTTCAACCCAACTTGAGAAATTCGACTTGAATTCACCGTGAGAAATCTTCACATCTTCAAACTTGTAACTATTATATATATATATATATATATATATATAGGAGCTTAGGTGGGTGTCAATTTGATTTGTTCTAGAGTCTTTAAGGTAGCTAGTAGAATGACTCAAGGTGAGACATTTAGCCTTGTTTTTATAGTGTTAGCAAGCATTTACAATGGCTTAAATGAAATCGCTTGTTCTTTGAAACCTGGGACTAATGCATTTATTTTCCCTATTCATTACTTATACAGATGGTTAGGTGAATATTTCGACACCCATTTCATTTCTCCTTATTGGAACCATCTCCCATGAATGACTTATTACGCTGACGAGTTTTCTGCTAAGTGTTTTGATGATTTGCAAACTCAGGTTTTAATAATGTCTTGCAAAGGCGTAAAATTGGACCACTTGGCATTGTGCCACAAGGAGCGTGTGCACTGGACTGATAATGAATCTATTAGTGTTACCAAAACTTCTTATCTCATAAGTCTTCGCTCTAGCTATTTATCTTTGCGACAAGATAACCATCGAGTGATCTAACCGTATTATCCTCATTGGTTTTCCAGGCAATTTAGGTATCCTCAAGACCTTCTGAGGAGTTTGCCAGAGATTTTTCGCATTGGAACTTTAGAGGCGGTGTATCAACATTGGGAGTCATGCATTAGGCTTGGTACCTACTCCAAAGTTACTATACCTGATTATCATAGTCTTGAAGAGTTTTCTAGTCACCAAGGCTCATGCGGATTGGTAGATCAGAGTACGAAATCCTGATAAATTCTTATTGCTGCTTGTATAGAGCCTCCTCCTGATTCTTCTCGGCAAATACCCTTAAAATCTTAGAAAGTAGAACGTGCAAGGATGATTCAAGTGTTTCTACTAAGGAAAATGTTAAAGACAATGTTGAGAATGATTTTGATGATTTACCCGATGATTCAAGAGCTTCTTCTAAGTGCTTAATGGGTAGACATCAAACTAATACCTCTACACACTCAGAGCATGAGGAAACTATTTTCAATGATGGTAGTACTCACTATCACAAGACTTTTAAGCAACATAACATGCATAGGGTCTTTATGTATCAAACGACGACTTTGAAAATACAAGTGAATGTCACTTCAAATGCCGAAAGATTAAACTCAACCCTGTGTACTGTGATGAGACTAATTCTCATCCTTTTGATGCAGATGTTTTTTTTGCTGACGTCCCAACTTCTACTCAACCGACTGAACTTGATGGTGAAGAGGTATTATTTTTTTTATTTTTTATTTTTTGCATTGATACTAACAAAAATAAATATTTGCCTTAGGTGGCGAGTGACAACCAATTTGTTGATGAAGGGTATGAGTCCTCTCCTAAGGATCGGTTCGAAAATGTTGTTGCTACTAGGGAGTCAACACCCTTTACATTGACTATGCAACGAGATAATCACTCTATCATCCCATTATCTTTGCCTCATTCTCGTTTGGGTGATGAAGGTATTACTAACATCTTAAGTGATGTTATGATTGAATCTCAAGGTCAAAAGACCACAATTGGAGATATATCATATGATGAATTGACACTTTTAGCAGTTGCAGGTTTAATTGCTGAACAATAATCTCCATGCCCTATTGTGGTTGCTCCTTCTATTTCTACTCACACATTCGATGTCGAACAAATCATTTTTAATGCCCAACGCTAAGCAACGCTTATGATAGGAGAAAATATTAAGGAGATGATTATCAAAACTTCCAATGAGTGTCTCCTATTATTGAGAGGAAAAATTGACGAGCTTTTCAATGCTATCACGAAGATTGAAGTGGACCATTCACCATTGAAGTCTCAGATTGAGAAGTACATGGAAAGTGTAGATCACCTCGATACAGTGCAACGCACCCATTCTATGAAGATATCTCCGGAAGTACAAAACGAATGTTTAGCTATTGTTGCATCTTAGATTGTAGATGCTCTAAACTCCGAGGGTGTACAGACAAACGTCGTCAATCATTAAAGGTTGACTTAGTTACTCTCGATGCTAAACATAAAGCACTTAAGAAGGAATTGGAGTAACTAGGTATACAAAAGGAACGCATTCATAACTCAATCTTGGAGATCGATGAGATTATAGCCAATAAACAGAATGATGTTTCTCTCTTGAGGAAAGAACACGTCATTATCGCCCAAACCCCCGTGCTTACTGATGTCGATGTCAAGACGTTAGAGACACTTCAAGAAGCCTTAAGGACTCAACGTGATGAGTTTGCATGCTTGGTGTGGATGTGATCATTGTACTTTTTTTTTTTACTTAGTTTTAGCTCTCATTCTTTTCCTTCATTCATTATTTTATTTTTATTAAAATGCAATAAAGTCTAGCATTTGTTAGCCAGATTTATTTATTAATAAAAATGAGACTTTTTTTTTTTGTAGTGACTGAACTCAAGTGGTTTCCTCGAGTTTCCTACGTATCCTTCAAAGAGAGGGAATCAAGTCAAACGTAGTTCCATTTTTTTTTACGCTCTAACTTTTGTCAAGACTAAAAGAAAAATTTAATCTTGCGAGCATATGTCCTAACTTTTTCCTAAGTCGTCTTTTCAGGTTTTCAACTTAGTGGACTTTTTTTTTTAGTGCGTCGTACGCAGTTTACGCTCATGCGGGCCAGGAGCGTCATTTGTCTTGAGTTTGATCGAAGGATGATAAATTCACGTCCTTGGAACAAAGTTTAATTGAAAGTCAAAGATGACTTATTCTCAACCAAACTTGTGAAAACCTTTCTTAAGCATTTTGGAGATCAAAAGAAGTTTTTTAAATTCGTCTTGATTTTTTTCAGCGTTAAAAGTAGATGAATGACACTTTTGTATTGTGTTTGATATTCTTCCACAAGCTTGTTGAAGAATGTGTCAAGCTTGGACTTGATTTTAATCCAAGGGTGCTAAACACGTGTTCTTGGAGCAAAATTTAATTGAGGATCAATGATGACTTGATCTCAAGTAAACTTATCAACAATTTCCTCAAGTGTTTTAAAAAAACCCAATCTTGTCTTCTTTAACTTTGAATGTGGATGTCACTTTTGTTGTATTTGATATTATTCCATGAGCTTGTTAAATAATGTTTGGAGTTTGATTTTGACTTTTGAAGCTTCATTTTTGGATTTAGCTTATGAGTTGCATCGTCCTTTTGAGAACATGTCATGCTGAAAGAAAATAACACTTGTATGTAGAGAAGTTAGAGATTTTAGTTTGGAATATCCGAATTTGACTTCTTTAATACAAAGAGTTTGTTCCTCGATTTAAGAAGTTTGCCAAGAATTATTTTATTTATTTATTTATTTTTATTTTTATTATAGTTTAAACTCTTGTAGGATAGGAGCAATATGCAATTTAGGCTCACTGGAATGCCGAGGTTTGTAAACAATTGGGGTAAATTTTGATGTCATGCTTTCTTCATCATCACTGGTGAAAATGATGGTTGCACAACTGTGGCATTTTTTCTCAAATTGTTTTGTCCCCTTTATTTTTGTAGCATAGAGTGATGGATTCATATGTATCTAGACCAATGCAATTTGTGTTTCCTCTTAAAGTTGCAGCATTTCATAGATACCAAAGAATGAGAGTAAGCATTGTAGATTTGCTACTACCTCATCCCCTTCCTTGGTTTTGCTCAACTCTATACCAAGAGCATTTTCTTCATCTTCATTTGGTTCATCTTCTTTTGAATTTTCGTGACAAGAGACCATATGGGTTGATATCATCATCCTTTTATTGAAGAACTCTAGAGAAAAGTATTCTCCTAAGGTGACAGTGGTGATGAGCTTTTGTACCAAAAGGTTATTAACCTGTACAATATCTTGTTTTCTTTTGGGTTTATTTTCATCTTTCTTTTTCAGATATCGACGAATATTTTGTTTATGTTGTTCCTTTGGGTATGGATGAGATTCTTGCTTCTTGTGAGGTCTTCTTCGTGTCGCTAATGTCCAACCTCCTTCATTATACGACATTGATTCATTATCAAAATAGAAGTGAAGAATGGTGTCTTGACATGACACTCATGTCTGCTTTGGTTTCAGTGACTTGCATTAGATAGTACTGGTGCATGCCCCTAGTGTCTTAGGTGGAACATGTAACAAAACAAGATTGAGGGACCCAAATATGACTGTAACATGATTTGACTCTACTACTTCATCCAGTTCCAGATGAATTCTTCCTTGTTTTGCAAGTTTTATTATGAGATATTTTAAGATGAAACATTTCTCCATCGGGTGACTGCTGATTTGATGGTAATGACAATAGTTTGGATCATTAACACGACCCATTTCTTTTGGACGTTTGCACTCAGGTAGCTCAATAACCTTTTTCTGAAGCAGGTCTTCCAACATGCTAGGCACATCAAAGTCAGGAAAATGATATTTCTTCTCCTCTAATTCCTTCAAGGTGAACTGACACCTTTCATTTTCCTGGGTTGGTCTAGCCTCTTTTACTTCCTTCTTTTTATTTCTCACTGAGATTTTGATAGGAGTCGTATTTACCATCATTGACTCCTGGATGGGTTTTATTGAATTCTTATTTCTTGTTTTCCCATTGTGTCTTTCTCTTTGCCGATCAATAGTAAGGTCCTTCTTAGAACCATGGTTGGCTATATTGAGCTCCATGTCATGTGCTCGGGTAGCTAATTCTTGAAAGGTATGGGGTCGTATCCATTGGAGAATGTATAAGAGACCCCAATGCATTCCTTGTATGCACATCTCCACAACTGATACCTCAGATAATCTATCTTTGCAGTCAAGGCTTAAAGAATGCCAATGGTTGATATAGTCTACAACCAGCTCGTCTTTCCATTGCTTAGTGTTAGTAAGTTCCATCATACTTACAGTTCGTCGGGTGCTATAGAAACGGTTGAGGAATTCATGTTCCATTTGGTCTCAACTATCGATATACTTAGGTGCAAGGTCTATGTACCAATCGAAAGCATTCCCTTGGAGAGAACGAACGAATTGTTTAACTAATAAGTCACCATATGTACCTGCATTGTTACAAGTTTCAACGAAATGGACAACATGTTGTTTTGGATTTCCTTTCCCATCAAATGATTGAAATTTTGGAGGTTGATAACCAACAGGCATACGTAGGTTATCGATCCTCTTAGTGTAAGGTTTAGAGTACATGAGGGTACTCTGTGAGGGTCCACCGTATTGTGCTCTAATGGTGTTAGTTGTCATGTCCTGAAGTTGTTGGATAGATAATGACGCCACTTAGGCAGATTCTGCCGTTTGTCTCTCAACTTGCATTGTCCTATATGTATGTGGTGCATCATTGAAATGAGATGCAACATTCGGTTTCCCATCAAATGATTGAAATTTTGGAGGTTGATAACCAATAGGCATACGTAGGTTATCGATCCTCTTAGTGTAAGGTTTAGAGTACATGAGGGTACTCTGTGAGGGTCCACCGTATTGTGCTCTAATGGTGTTAGTTGTCATGTCCTGAAGTTGTTGGATAGATAATGACGCCACTGAGGCAGATTCCGCCATTTGTCTCTCAACTTGCATTGTCCTATGCGTATGTGGTGAATCATTGAAATGAAATGCAACATTCGGAAGGTGGTTGAGTCCTTGACTTGACTCACCCATATTTTGTACTTGTGCCTCAACCTTGTTTATGAGGAAGACTATCTGTATATCTTTCTCCTCAACCGTCTTGGTGAGTTTGGTGATGGCGCGAGCCATGTTTGTTAATTGTTCTTTTACGGATGTAGTGCCGGTTGTCATTACCGGCATAGTCATCAAGAAAAGAGAAGTAAAAAAGTCAGAGTGATTGGAGTAGTTTTCCTCATTTGACATTCCAGTTGGCGATCCAGACTGTGAGTCGGTACTAGAGTTGGCATCGGTAATAGAGTAAGGAGATTTATCCCCAAAGTCTTGTAATGTTGAAGGGAGTTTTCCCCTGCTACGAGGATTATGGCTCTTTGCCCCTAAAGAGACCAAGGTGATGAATGGTTGGTGCTCATCACGTGTTCTTACCTGTTTTAGCAAACAAGCGGACTCACTTGTTTGTTTTATTGAGATTGAAGATGTTGATTTTGCTTTGTTACGAGTCATAGGGCCCGTAGCAATGTCATGTGTCGATTGTGCAATGACGATCTTGTCATTGCCCTTATTGACATGCACAACTTGAGTTCTTTTGGGTGTCATCAACGTAGTAGAGATCAATCTTCTAATAAAAGATATGAGAGACATAGATGTCCCACCGGGCGTGCCATAAATTTGTATGCACAAATTTCATAAATTTGGCATTGCAAAATTAGCAAAACAAATAGAAAAATAATGTGAACAAAATATTTATTGAAATTAAAATTATTGTGGGTACAATCTCAAAAATAATATTCTTTATAAAAGACTATTTTTCCTCTGATTCTTTCGCTTTGATCACAACTTGAAGAACGACGATGACGTTTTCTTGATTTTGAAGATCAATCGAGGGCCACAAGTGGCTTATTCCCAAATGAACTCGCTAAATGGCGAAAAACGTGTGTAATAGATTTGTTGTTTACCAAATTTGCAGAGAAATTTGATGAAACTTTTCTTTTATTGTGAAACCCTTTTTGCGCATGAAGTTGTCTTTGGATTTTTCTTCCTTTCATTTCCTCTTCTTGATAGAAGACACCTCTATTTATAGGTGAAGATAGTTTAAATTCCCGAATTTTAGTTGCTTAATTCAATGGATTTAGTTAACTGATTTTAGTAATTTTTCTTCTCCTAGAGGTTTTAACAACAAGATAATAATAGTAATAATAATAATAATTTTTTTTTATTATTATTGTTGTTGTTATAGTTAAAGATTAGGGAAACTTATCCGATAAAAGAATATATATATATATGTAATTTAAATTTATTCATTTTGAAGATCAAATTAATGGTAATTTAGTCAACTAATTTTTTATGTTTATAGTATTATAAAAAAAATCAAATAAATTAAATATTATTAAAATTAATTAGAAACTTATGTATTTTTAAATTATTTGATTTTTATATAAAAAAAATTAAATAAGTAAAACAAAATTGAAATAGTATATAAAATAATTTATTGAATTTTCATTTATTTTTTCTTTGCTTTTACTTTTTTTATATTTTTCTTTTCCTTCAAATTATTTGAAAATCAAAGGCATAACTGGTAACTACAGTTTTGTATATAAAAAACAAAAATTAAATGATAGCTATCAACTACGATTTTGTGATGCGGATTACCACGTGGATGAAATACAGCAGTTTCAAAATTATTTAGGAAATGGACTTACTTTGTGAAATTTTTTTAAAATAAATATTTTTGCTTGAGCCTGATCCTCTCTGCAATTAGATAAGCCAGCGCTTTCATCGCCAAATCCAATGTTCCAATTTTTTGGTCTACATAAATTTGTTCCAACAGGCAAAACATTTGGTAGCGTGTTTTCTGAAACCAGAAGCAAAATTTCGACATGCAATCTTTCTTTGCAATTCGGAGTCTCAAAATATAAAATGTGAAGGATGAAACATGTCCCGACTCCATCACGCTTTTCCTCCACGTGGAAGGACGGATATTTTCTAGAATATTCCAGGAGGAGGAGCTCCACCTCACATATTATTATTATTATTCATTTTTTTATTATTACCATTATTCCTGGTCACTATCTAGTGGACCCAACTTAGGTAGAAAGGTTGATGACAGAATAACTTAAGATGCCTCCAACCTAAATGGGGACGGTAGCTGCGTTCTTGTTCATGTGATAGTCGTGTTTTTTTTTTATGTGGTTGACATTTGCAGCTGATCCATTTCAATTAATCTTAATTTAATTAAGATTAAATTCAGTTGTCTTTCCTTAAAAAAACTTATATCTAAACATAAAATAAAATCTCAAATCGATTAAATAGTAATATCATTATTCTAAAATTGTTTTTTTAATCCATTGGGAAATAATTAATATTGTTAGTCAATTAAAAGGAAAAAAATCGATTCGATTGATGATATTGTCAATATTATAAAAAATAATAATAAAAATTATTAATTTTATTTATTTTTAATAAGATTTTGATTAAATACATTTAAATATATTTTTTTTACAGATAAGGGAATGAAATTTTAAATTTATAGAAATTAAATATATTTAGCAAATTAACCCTTAAAAATAATAATGTTTTGATTTTTTTTTGTAGTATTAATGGGAATATAGCTGTCACTTTGTAGAGTATTGGATGCACTGTAGGTGGAGCCCAGTGGTGGCAAATTGGTGATTAAAGATTTGATAGGAGGGTTGATTTGATGTGGTCCAATTATATAGAATCAAATGATCGGTGAAGCAGCGGCATTTCTTGGGGGCATCTATTAGTTGCTTTTCGGTAACTTCTAAAGAGGCATAGAGAAAATGGCAGAAGAGGGGCAAGTGATCGGTGTCCACACTGTGGAGGCATGGAACGATCATCTCCAGAAGTGCAACGAGTCCAACAAGCTGGTATATATTTTCTTTATTTTTTTCAATATTTATTGATTTTTTTTTTTTTTATGTGCTTGATTGATAATGTGGGGTCGGTTGGTTGGATGATTGGGTTTGTTCGTTTTCTGATTGAGGATTATGAGTCTGGTTTGGTGTTTCCTCTTATGTGATTTCATTTTCTCAATTCGGTATGGGGTTTATGTTGATCCGTAACGCGTTTACCGTGTAGGGTTTTTTATTTTTCGTGGGGTAGGGTTTGAATCGGATTAGATTTGTTGTTTAGTGATGGAATGTGTTAAAAAGGCTTCGATTGTTTGGTTTGTTACGAAGGTTTGTTTTTGAAATAACTTGATTGTGGTTTCAGGCCTCTGAATTTGTAGGTTTCAAAGGTATACGACAGTAGGCCTCTTGGTTGAGTGATGGTCTGGTTTCTCTTAGATTATTGCATGTTTTGTGCGCCTAATAGAAGTTAGGTAAAGAATTTTTAAAAACCAAAGGCTTGGATTTAAGAAATTCCCAATATTTGGGTTCCAAGGGAAGAAAAGTCTCTTGACTCTGAGACTACAATTATTCATGGAAATTGAGTTGACTCTTTCAATTTCATGTTTACATTTGACTCATAATTTTTTCCCTTTTATTTATTAATATATATATATATATATATATTTTTTTTTTAATATTGCTTTTGTTTGTGATTTTTCACAAGAAAGCATTGGGTTCTTTAAACTTTGACTAGGTGATTGTTATGGAAAAGATGGTTATGATGCAGAAGTTAGTGGTTGGTGATGAGTAGGTATAAATGGGTCCCTTCATTTGTGGACAGGTGTTTTTGTAGTTACAGCAGCTACCGTTCGTCAATGGACTTTTGATGATGACTAATTGCCACAATGAAGACTTATTTTAACGGTTGAATACTTGCAAAAAAATTTGGTAGTTGTGAAAACTAGTAAGATGGTTGAATGATGGTTACTACTTTCACTGGCAAAAACATTGTAATTTCAAACTTAGGTTTTCTTCTTATGGTTTCTTGTAGATTAGCAATATCTGTATCCTCCCTTTTTTATTTTTATTTTATTTATTTAGACAAAAATTATTATTTTTCTTGTTCCCTTCCTCTTGTGTGTCAAGGGTTTACCTTGTCTAGGCAGACCACTAAGTGCCTACTTTGCTGATAGGCAAGTAGGCTGCGGGCAACAAGAAATAAGTAAAAAATTTGTTTTGTCAATCTGAGGACAAAAAACCCTTTGGAGCCCCGAGCAAGTTGTTATCCTTTTGTTTCTTCTTTCCTTTTCTTCTCCACTCTTTCCTGCCCCATTTTTCACAAGGAGCATAGGCACCTTTCTCACCTGAGTTTCTACGCTGTGTATTTTGTTTTTTCTCTCTGGGAAACTTCTCTTCAACAATTAAGTAATAGAACTTCCCTTCAAAGATAAATGGGAAGTATTTGTATGGAAACAAGACTTTGTTTCCAGTAGTACATTATAAAATTTGCAATGAATTATAGTAGCTTGGTGGGATTCAAGGGATGGTAAAAACAAAGATAACATTTGAGTGGGTTCCAATATGTTGAAATGCAGGCTAATAAAAAATGGGAAATAGAATGATATGAATCTGTGCCCAAGTCTGCCAACATCTTCCACATGAAACACCTTTTTCCTCCTTTTTAATAGTATAATAGTATTCCTTTGCCTCGTATTCATGTCTAATTGATGCAGATTGTTGTTGATTTCACTGCTTCATGGTGTGGACCATGCCGCTTCATTACACCATTCCTGGTTGAGCTGGCTAAGAAAATACCTACTGTCACTTTTCTTAAGGTGGATGTGGATGAATTGAAGGTAAACCCCCCTTCCTCACACAATGGAAAAATACCATGCTGGAATAGTTGGCTGAATCAAATATTGAACTCTGATGCACTTGGTTAATTTTCTGGTTGCAGTCTGTTGCTACTGATTGGGCTGTGGAGGCAATGCCGACTTTCATGTTTCTGAAACAAGGCAAGATTGTGGATAAGGTGGTGGGAGCCAACAAAGATAGTCTGCAGCAGACTATTGCTAAGCACATGGCTACTGCCTAATAATGCTTGTCCGTTGCTACTTCGTCTTCAAGGAAATAATGCTACTGAGTGTGGACCTTTGTTTTATATGGTTTTAGACTGATACTGGATCTCATCATGTTTTTATCTCTGTTGTGACAATATAACTAATAAAATGTTTTTTTGCTATGCGCATATTATATTAGTTTTCTCATGAAATTAGATCATGGTTTAGGCTGATGTTCTGTGTGTTTTTCAACTTAGTCCGTTTATCCCTAAGAAGTCTTGGGGTGTTGGGAATCTATGTATATGATGCAGCTTTGATCATGAACATTGACAGGATCAAGTTCTCCCATACTAATTTGAAAAGGTTCAAGAGTGTTTGTAAGACCAGGAAAATATGATGGGATGCTGGGAGGAGAGTCCGATATAAGAGAGGCAGTCCTTGTGTTTGAGAGACCAGACTCAGGGAAGAAAAGTTGGGTGGGAGCAGGGGAAACATATGCAGAGAGGTGTTGGGTAAAGATTAATCACTGAGCATCGCAGGCCAGACCGCCTGTGAGGGAATTTACTCCAAAGCCCAACCTTGCATTGTTCCACGGTCTACCCAGGCTTTTCAGATACACTTATGAAATGGGGCACTGAGTTCAGTTGGACAAGCGCATGTCTGTTTGGACGGTGATGCCTCAAAATGATGATCCTGCAGGACTTCACACCCAACTTTAATAAGGCTCTTTCCGCAAGACGTGCTACAGGGTTTTAAATAGCCTACAACCTTTTTGGTTTAATTATAAACTCGTAACTACCACTTTTGCATTATTAGCATTATTGATTTTTGAGGATGTAAAGAAAAATTGCAAAATTGGTTTGGGCAAACTGAAATGGTCTCCTTAACTAACTCGTAAAAACTAGTAATTCAAACGCTATTAGAAGTCCAGAAATAAAGAAAATTCTCACAGCCTCTGTGATTTCACAGAATCGTAAAGCATGGGGTCATATTAGGATCCGCTCCCAACATGAACCTAATCGGGGTTTGATTTTCCCCCACAGTACAAGCATACAAATAAATCACACCAAACAGCCAACAGAAATTACATTTTTTTTTTCTCTCAAGAGCCCATCCCCCAGTTAAAAGGCCGGGAATTGGGATATGAACTTGCCATGGAGCCAAAATGGATCACTCCATGAATCTACAAACTCACCCCCTCTGAAAATCACTATATTACAGAAAACCACTAACCCTCATTAAATTAACAACTACCTACATTTAGCAACCAACACCCTCTGACCAAATCTTTTCTCCATCTGAATAACTATGCCATTCCACTTATCTAACTAGAAAAAACATTTCTCTCTACTTCTCCTTTTATTCTTCCTTTCCTTGCTTCTTTTCTTGCTGGTAGTGTGTGGTTAAAGTAGTAACTAAATATGCTTGAAAAGTTCTATCCTTGTTTGCCTAATCAACCTCCTGAATTTGGTTGATTGGCTTAAGAAGCTATAGGGGCACACACAGCTTCCACTGATAACCGCTTCAACACGTTAGGACAAGGATCTTGTGCGAAGTTAGTGTTGGATATGGTCACTGCACATCTTTGCCGCCCTATGCACCTCTGTTATATTTAAAAACAAAATGACACACGTTAAGTAAAATACCTGGTTTTGTGGTATATTGTAAAAATTGAAAACGTGTGCTGTAGGGCACAAGTACCTTCTCTACTATGGTATACGAATCAGGAGCATGGCAAGGTCCTTGCTGGAAACTTCCACAAGTTCCCAGAGGAGTTCCATAGCTGGCAAATTTGATGGAAGAAATGGACTGGCCAGGACCACACCGCAGGTGAACCTTGGGCTTGTGTAACTCTTCTGTTTTTCCATAGCTTTCAATATGCCAGTTCTTAATGTTTGGGTGGTACTCGAAGACATCAGCACAGACACTAGTCATTGATCTCCGAACAAGAGAAATTCTTGAGGGATCCCCTCCAAGTTCCTCAAAAACTACTAGAAGATTTTGTGTTGGCTTTAACCAGGAACGAGGCACATGGTACCTGAAGATGAAATTTTGTTAGGGACCATTTGACATCTTAAGTCATTTAGCGCTCCATCTCAATCATACCATTATGAAATTCTGGTACAAATTTTCATCTGAAGAATGCTTACCATCGTTGGGTTGGTTGGCCACAACCAAGTTGACACTTTGGGGGTCGATATGTCCCAGAGTAACTGCATCCTTGGCAATTACCATTGGCATATGCAGTCCAGTATCTTCCAATACTCTGCCCATTAATCCATACTTGGCCTTTACCCATACCCTCCATGTCTAAAGCCAATGGCTCATCTCCTTCGGGTGCATTGAAAAAAGCCTGCAAAGTTCCAAGGTAAAGTTTTAGTTCTTAATGCCACTCCATTAATAGCCAAGGAAGGTCATCACCCCACCCTTTTTCCATACCTTATGCCATGTCAATGGCTGCTGCCTTTGTGCAGCTAATGAGCCCTGCATCCAGTCAACAGATGAAATACCATTTGGAGAGACAAGATTCATGGCCTCTCCTTTCAGCCCAACCTGCATAAAGGGGTATTTGTGAGGTGAAATTCTTTGAATTAGCAATCCACAAATCACCGGTAAATAGAGAAATAAGAATTCAAACCTTGTAGGTCCATCTCTGCCATGACAAGTCCCATTTTCCCTGGTTAAGTCCATGAAGTGCAACTGGACCCAGGATTCCTGTGTTCCATGTCTCAAAATGTCCCCCCACATTCTTCAACAACCAGAAATACGAGGTCAGGAATTAAAAAGGAAAAAAAATAGCGTTTTTGCTAAAGTATGAAGAATGTAGTTCACAGGTTTTTCAAAATTCCAGATTGGTGAATCACTTGAATCATGCATTTGCATGGATTGTTTAGGAAAATATGATAGACACTACTGTAATAATGTGGTGAGAGCACTGAATCAATGTTGTATGTATCTCACATGAAGGGTATCATTTTCCTTGTCCTCTCTTGATTAATGCACACCTCACCACCAAAACAATGTTCAGATTCATTTGTCCAAGAGATCTCAGATTTAGCTAAAAGTATTAGTCATCAGGGTTCAGTTCAGAGACTCCAGAGACTGTTTATGATATAGTTCAAAACCGCCTGTTAAGTTGTGAAGTTTATATTACTTCTGCTAGTTTCAAAGTTACCGCAAAGAAATTATGATACCGAATCACTATAAAACAATAAAACTGGAAGCAGAGAACTAACTGGTAATCCAACTGCAACACTCAGCAGTGCAATTGTGTTTGTTCCAGCATGCAGGTTGACCTTTTCTGTAAATGTGAATCTCCTATACTCCCTTGTCCCGAAAGCAGAACCTATAATATGCCATTTGTGTTTTTATAGCTGAATAGTTTGGAAAGTCAAAAAATGATTGGTCAAAATCTTGGAACTGATTCAATTGTGAACCTGTAAGTTGCCCGTTTATAAAGACATGCACAGCATGGCCAGTCGTTTGCAGGATAAGAGTAGGGAGTTCCCCACCTCGCAAGAAGGACTCAGATGAACCAATATCAATTCTGCAAGCAAATTAAAAAGAAGTAAATTTTAACCTCATGAAATAGTGAGCTCTTTTATGGAAGAAATTCTTAGCATTATAAGAACCCATGTCATGCACATTAGAGGCAGTTCATAGCCAACTTAAGTGATCTAACCTAAGGTACAAACTAGATGAATGATTCAAGCCACACCAGGTTACATTATTCTAAAAATGTTTTCTCCACAACAACCTATTTCTGTTTCTTTCATCACTGATTCTTTTGTTTCTTTTGTTTATTAACACTAAGTAATGCCGCTGTAGTTCATTTATGGCCCATTTTCTACCTTTATCCATCTGCTGAAAGAACCACAAAAGATACTTTCTTCTAAAGGAAGAGGAGAAACTGAATTTAAAGAGGACATCCCTAATAAAATTATCAAGGGGTTAATATAAGAGGATGACTCCAGGTATCTGTCTCACCTAGTTATGTACCACAGATAATCACTAGCATCCCTAGTCACATTTATCTGCTCCAAGAGACCAAGGGTAGTGAATGTTGAGCTGTCGTCCAGAGAAGATATATCCTCATCATAACTCTCCCAGGACAGCATGTCAGCATTGGTCGGCAACATTTCCATATGTGCAGTTTGAACTCCAACCTGTAAAGAAGGCACCAAAACTATTTATCAGATCCAAAAGTCCAGAACTGAAATGTTAATTACATATACTTCTGAATAGATGGTAACAAACACATTAATCTTGTAAGATCCCATACTTTTGCAGTATTAAAGACTGCATTTCTGCAGTCAGGAAGAATGCTGATTGACCAAGGAGGTAAATTATAATGCATGTTGTTGAACATCACTCTTGCAGAAGACTTAGTATCATAGTTTGAGAGGAAGGCCGCACAATCTCCAGCTTCTGAAGAGTATACATGAGCCTGGAAAGTACACATACTGACCGTAATCAGCAAACAAAATCACATAACTGCGTAAAGCAGAGGAGTCTGAGAGTAGAGGTGAAAACCTGTTGAAAGCTCCCTAAAGAAGAAACAATAGGATCAGCTGAAACTAAAGCTCGCTCGCAAAGCTTAATAGATCTGTGAAGTTCTTTCAAATGACCATATTTTGGTTGTCTGACCAAACCTATGGAGTAAATGCAACAAAGTAGTTAGTAAATTTCCAAACTTACATATTATGGATGCTCATGGGTAATAGTAGTTAACAGCATGGTTAAGAACTTCATAATCGAACCCATATTTTCTACATTTCAAGCCATGTCATGAGAGGGTATAGAACAATCAGTGCATAACACCTAAAATGTTCATACACATCAAAAACAACTCAACCATCCTGAGGCATTTGTCTGGAGCCTATCAGTGTTATAAACTAATCATAGAAATGAGCTGCTCAAGATCAATAACTCTTTGGGAATGAGCATATGGGATTTCTGTTCTCACCATACTCATCAATTGGAGCATCATAGTCATAGCTGGTAGTGATGAAAGGGCCCCCAGCAGTGCGTCCAAAATTGGTCCCTCCATGGTACTGTTTCACATTGTACACACAGGAAATCAGCTTCAATAAGAGTGGTTTTATACAGTATATTTTCAATAACCTAGCAACTGAATTTAATATAAATAAAAATAATAATAATATTATTAAAAAAAATTTTAAAAGACCTACCATGTAGTAATTAACAAAGGACCCTCCCTTTTGTATGAATCGAGCAACTGCAAATGCCAAATCTTGAACTGGCCGCTGGTGAAGTGGACCGCCAAACTCGTTAAACCTTCACATTTGGATCATAAGAACATGTGAAATACTTTGTGTGATAAAAGTTGAGGATACTGATCAAAAAATGCAGATAAAACATACCAGCCACTCCAAGCCTCTGTCCATATTGTGGGCTTGTATGGTTTATTAGGAGAAAATGCATCACAGTAAAAGCCATTGCACGTATTTATCTGTCACCATTGTTTGGCCAAAGGAGTTTTAGATTACTCATCTCATAATGATAGAGAGACATTGAAAAAGAAATACACTCTATCTCTATTAAGCCAAGAATTTTCTGTTAGACATTTATTCTCTTATGTCAGGGTTTACTAACAAAAGTTGGAGACAACAAGGACAACCGATCTACACCCAGAAGAACTGATTAAGCCATGTAAATTCGTTTACCAAATGAAACAATGCAACACAAGCTAAACTTAATCTAGAGATTAAAGAGTATGAGACTGCTCACCACAGGATCTGGAGCATCTTCTTCCTTGCACATCACCCAGGGCACACCAGTTCCCAACCCAACAGCCATATTTGCAGCCCAAGTCATGTAGTCATGGCCAGCAGCTCCAAGTAACTTACTTTGAGCTCCATACTCGTTCTCAATCTGCACTAGCAAAACTACTTTGAATCATCACTGTATTTTGCTTTATATTAGTAGATTTACTTCTGAAATTGCCAAATTTGCTCATGATTTTTCCATTCTTACTCAAATGCCAATATTTTCAATTCCTGTCAGTGTACAACACCTCTCCAAGACAACTAAGGTTTGCAAAATATTCAAAGCTCAAAACACAGGAAATGAGAATAGGGCACAAAGCCCAGAACTCATACCTGAGAGAGTATGATGGGGCCACCCTGGGACTCGAACAACCTCTCACTTTTCATTAGCCCTACAATCTTCTCAGTGAACCCTTGCATTGCCCTCTGCAAACCACACCATGAAATTAGAAAACAAACACATGGAACAGATAATAGTCCAAAAGCCAAATAAATTTAACTAGAGCAATTCAAACCAGTAAAAGGAAAAAAAAAATGCAGTGGAGAACTGTTACCTTGAAAGGCTCATTGTCAGTTCTGAAGCTGATGCCTGGGACATACTTGAGCCAAACAGGAAACCCTCTGTTCAGAAGACCAAAAAAGAGTTAAAAAAAATCGAAAATAGTCCTTTTAGATCAAGCGCCCATGCTATGAAAATTGAGGGAAAACAACAAATTAGAGGGAAATAAAGAAGCAAAAGCCCTGGAATTGAAAAACCGTCAATTTGCAAAGCAAACTAGATCTAGAGAAAGAGTACCCAAAATTCCACTCTGCACAAACATAGGGTCCAATGCGAAGATGGGCATACAGTCCTGCTTTCTGCACTGTCCTTATGAATCTAACCAGATCATATCTCCCTTCGAAATTGTACTGAAGCCCCAACAAGTGAAAAATAAATAAATTCAAGCACAATGTAAGAAACGAAAGGAAAGCAGAGCATATATATCAGGAATGGAGGGAAAGGAGAATACACTGCCAGGTGAAGGCTCGTGGACATTCCAAAAAACGTAGGTTTCAACGACATCCAGGCCTCCATCTTTGGCTTTCTGTATGATATCTTCCCACATCTGAACAGAGCATCATTTAACACGGTCAGCAACAACCCACAAAGAGGGAAGAATTTCTCGAGAAAATTCATCTAAGAACAAAACATAAAACAACAGAAATGGGCATGGTTCACTCACATCAGGGGTGCTTCTAGGGTAATGTATGGAACCGGAGATGAGGATTCTCCTCTGCCCATTTATCACAATGGCCTTCCTGTCGTAGGTCACGCTACACTGAATCAGCTGAGAACCCAGCTGCAAGACCATGCACAACACCAAGAACAACTTGGAAACTGAGTTAGCTTCCATAGTTTCTCTCACCCCCTAATTGGCTTCTCAGAATCTATATATTTCCTTTTGGGGTGGAGGCAAATCTAAGAAAGAGAAGAGAGAGCTTCTGGGTCTGGTCTACTTCGACTGTTGTGATGCTGTAACAGGGTCCATTCTTCTTTGGACTCTACTCCCCTTCAGCTTCGAGCAGAGCCATTTAGCAATATATATAATACAGCAGTTACACAACTGTCTCAACACATGTCGAGGGTCATCACTGCGTGGCTATGAGCACAAAAGCAATAAACCAAGCCTGACAAACAGAAAAGAGAAAACACTGAGGTTAAATCTGGCAAACTTTATACCTGTTTTGCGCTATAGATCATGTTCGAGAGTGCTTTACACGCGTTAACAGAATCTTAATGTCACCAAATTGTATTATTTTTAAATTAAGATTAAACATGTTTGGTCATTTTTCCCTTTTCCTTTTATCTTTTCAGGAAGGGTTTCTATCAGGAGTTCGGATTTTTTTCATGTTCAATGACATGGGTATGATCGAATTCTTATTAGCTCCCAGGTTTCTTTGATTTTTATTTTTTTTTCTTGTTCTTGAGATTTACGGCAAGTTCAAGGGAGAAAAAAACAGTGTGTGTAAAAAGGTGTGAAAGCAACGAAATATACTTCAAGAATGATGGCATACTAATTATATGCTGCTCAGCCAAGCCAAAATAAATGGGGTCACAAGGTACATTTCATGAACAAGAAAGAGCAAAAAGTAGGAGATCCATTATGTTGGCTGGTTCAAGAAGTGATCTTGAAATGGGTGACTCCAAATTTTGGAAGAAGCAGGAAGGAAGCTGCTATAAGATGAGTCCTCTTAGAGAAAGATCGAGGGGTTTGACTTGTCACTGTGATTATGGTAAAAAGGAAAAGGGAAAGATACCGCACAGTATACATGTCCCATTTGTTGCTTTTATCTCGGGGAAGTTGCCTTCCTCCAAGCCTGGCCCCAGCTGTTGTGGCTCTTCCATGTGAACCCACCAATTCCTCGTTCACCCACAAACCCCAAAACCACCGCCGCTCCCTAAATTCATTACTCCCTTCAGTGATTTACTGCTCTTCTCTCTGAAAGTATGTGGCCCATCCCACTAGTATGACATTTGTTTTATACACTTCATGTATCATCTTTTTTAATGGCCAAGTATGATCTTAACCAATGAGAACAGCCCAAACTCTTATGTATAATGAAATAATTTATTGGCCGGTATGTGCTTGTCATGGTCAGAAAATCTATACCGTTTGACGGCTTTCCATCTCTGTGGGTCACATTGTATTGTAAATGAAGCAATGAAAACATTCACGCTTTGTCCTTATGATAGTAATATGTGATTGTCTTAGATTGGGTAGGGTGAGTACAGTTCCTTTCGAATCTTAAATGAGATAAACACTTGCAAGAAAACCTAATCTAAGCACCCACAATCACCACATGTTGGGTGTCACTGTCTTACCTCCACCGACAGAGTAGCCAAAATATAGTAACATCGTAATTTGGTGAAATTTTGAAGAAATTCATGTAATAACTCAAACCTCTTTATCCCAATCTACCCGAATGATCTCCCTTGAATTTATATAGAAAATCATAAAGTTTCTGTCCCACATGAACTTTAAAAACTCGATTATTCAAAATTACTTGTCTCGGTTGTTTAATTGTTAAATATATAATAAGATTGTTAGATAAAAATAGATATCAATGATATACAATATTTATTTGATTGATAACATTTTTTTAAATTAAAAAATATTTTTTACAACACAAAACGGACAAATTTTTTTATTTTTTATTTGGAATTGAAGACAGACCCAAACATTTAACCCAAAAAATTCCGAGGGAATAAAATAAAAATACGGTAACTTTCCATCATAAGATCCCACTTAGCTGAAAACAGCATCAAATGGAAATAAAATAATTGGCTTTTCAGGAGGGAAGACTCTGAGAGGACAGAAATGTTGAGTGGCATTGGTTTAATCACATGGAGGGAGACTAGGATCACCAAATCCACTTTTCATTATTGTAGTAACGGTAATGAATTAAGAAACGAGAATGGGATGAGGTGTTCAACTCAAAGGTGGGTTAGTCATAATGTGCCCCCACTTCGCATATGTTTAAGCAGGCTAGTGAAAGCATTAGGAGGGGTTTGCCTTCCACCATTATTAATGTTTCTTCTTTTGTCATGTTGTGTAGACTTCAACGGCGGGATGGACGGAGGAATGGAGTGGAAGAGAACCCTAAGTCAGTGGGGTCTTGCCCCACTCCCCCCCGCCATTCCTGACCACTGCTTACCCACTATGCACCGCATATCTCGGTCCTGTAAGGTAACGAAAAATTTATGTTCAAAAAAAAAAGTCCAAGAATTTCGTTGGCATGATGTGAAAAATGCTTCACTAGTCTTCTCATCTTTCATGCATTGCATACGGACCTATTCCGCCAATCATTAGAAATAACTTTGTAATTTTCTAATATTCTTGAGAGGTCTTTATCGTGTCTACATGATATATTCCTCTTAACCATACGGACATTCTTTGATTCAATACAAATAATATTTATGTAAATGATTTCGTAATGTCTTAATTATACTCGTACGAGTACGAGACAACTTAATTATGTCTATATGGAAGTGATTATAGATAAGTTAGATAACACTATCGACTCCGAATTACAAATCTTTTGTGTTTTACTTTACATGAGAGAGTTAAGGCGGTCCCTATGATTAAAAAATAAACTTAGATATAACTAACTTCTTTCTCTCAAGGATTAAAGTTGGTTGGTAGTTAAGAAGCTTTAGTAAATTCATCTTCTCTTTCTCTAAAGATTCACATGCCACTGCTTCCGCAAGAGGCCCTACCAAACCTAACCCTTCCATTTGTTTTTAGAGCATCACAGCCATCGATGAGGAAAAAGTAGAAGAAAGGGAAGAAGAACATCTTTAATGACCATTAGGCATCCTGTTTTCCTACCAATGATACCATCTTTTTAGGTAGCATAATTGTATTTTATAAAAGCAAATTGATTTAGATGCCAAAAAGGAATCTTTGAGTCCATTAAAGATAGAACAATGGCCCTCTATTTAAGATTTCCATAATGAAAATAATAACAGGTGTCTTCCCTACCTACTTCACTCCTATTTATCTTCAATATCCCATTAATGTCTCAACCGCTGCCAATATTAAAAAGACCTAGAAAATTTATGGAATCATATTCCCGGGCTTTCGATGCTGAAATATCGCACAAACAAATTGTACAAGTATAAGATATAAATAAATGAGATTAGGGTATAACACCACCGATTAGTGATATATTTTACAGAGGAAAATTTAAAACTAATAATAATTTTTATATAAAAATGTATAAATCATTAAATATTTATAATAAAAATTTTTTAAATATTTTTTAGAAAATCAAAATCTTTTTATTAATTTAATAAATCATATAAATGAAAATAAATGTAGGGAAAATTTTAAAAATTTGTATATTCATGTAAAGAATCTTCATTGAATAATATTTTTTTATTTTCATGTTATTTCCCTTTTTTTCTTATTTTATTTTTAATATTTTTTTCCATTTATAATTATTATTATTATTATTACCACCAAAAAATCACATAAGATGCTAACTTTCACCCGCTCACATCATTGCAAAACGGCCAATCTGGAAGTGGAATGGTCACTGTGTAATCCTTTCAATGACGGTGCAGATCAATGCGAAGTGGGGCCAGCGTAGGATAATATAAAACGTTAACGTCATTCCAGTGAACCAAGATGATGAAAGGTTGGAGAGTGAGGAGACCGCGTGATAGGATGGCGGGTATTGGTGGCACGTGAAAGAAGATGCACCCATGTGTGGGTGCTCGCAATGTGGGTCCTCCACCAAAAGCGTCGGTGCACGTGCCATGGATGATGCCTCTCTGGAGTCCGGAATGTCACACCGTCACGCACAGCCACAGCCCACTCACGTTCCATCCAGCCGTTGTCCGACGTTAACTGGACTTTCGTCATTCTCCTTCCGTTTGCGTCGGTGGCGGTGATTCCGTTTAGCTGAATTCTCACTTTTTCCCTTTTTTCTTCTACTTCCTAACTATGAACAATATTTAGCCACGCGCATGCTAAATACCATAAAACACGTCCATCTCACGGACCCTGATTTTATGTTTTTCAAAATTTCTTAAAATTTCCTAGTAGCCCTTAATAAGGAATAATGATGGGGTGGAGCGCGTGGATGTAGACAGGAGGGGGATTCCAAAGTAGAGGGTTAAGAGGTACAGAATAAAGTACCGGAGGAGAAAAAGAGCGAAGAGGATCTGTGATGGATCCTATGACACTGGGATGGCCACGTGGCTTTGATTCGGTTTCTTTGACGTTGTCTCTTTTTTCTTGTATTGAAATTACTAAAATGCCCTTAGAGCAAAAGTAAACGTCCGCTAATTCCAGCTTCAAGTAAACCCACTCTCACAATCCGGGATTTTCCAGATTAGTGAATTGATTTTCAGTAAAGAGCCAGCTTGTCAATGCCATTTATTTTAAATAAACTTTTCTTCTAGAGACTTTTATTCCCTAAGCATTTTTTTTTTTTAATTTATACAAACTTAAGTATCATATAATTAAATATATTTAGAGAAAATAGTGGCAGCACATGTCACAAAGTTCAAGATAGAAATCAATTTTCTAAATCAACATATGATAATTCTAATATTACGATAAATTATCAATTTTTCTAAAAACTTAATATTTATTACTTATTATTAAGTTGATTTTAAATTAAATTATATTTAAGTTATTGATTTAAAATTTATCATTTAATTATTATTTTTAAGTATTAAGATTATTTGATAAAATTAAATTAAAATTTATTTTAAATCAATAAATGAATATATTTATCATTATAAATTATAATTAAGGTAAAAAAAATTAAGTGATAGTAAAAATCATGGAGTAGCAAATTAAAAGAAATGAGAGTAAAAAAATAAAATAAAAATGTAAATTTAATAATAAATTAATTATTTTTATTTATTATTTAAGGTTATATTAAGTTATTTTCTCAAATATATTTAATTTTTTTAAATGAATTAAATTAAATAATTAAATCACTTTAAGTTAATTAAATGGTTTACCAAACACTCCCTGTATATATTGCTTATTTAATATCAGTGTCGTAGATCCAACATTTTAACCATGATAATCAAAACACAACAAATAAATGAAAAGGAAGAAGACCGAATCATCGCTTTCTCTCAGCCATCAGTGTATACTCGACCAAACCCATGCGGTCGGCAGAAAAGGAAAGATTTAAACAAGGGAGGCAAGGGCGCCTATAAACTAATAAACCATAATAATGATGCATTAAGCACATAGAATTATTAACGAAGCAGGTAACCCCTCAACAAAGCCTGAAAAACAGGGGGTCCGGGTCCGGGTCCAGGTCCAGACTCCAAACCCATTCCTTCACTTACAAGATTCACTCATTCCCACATTATTATTGGTCACACATTATTTCAACACTTTGGGCCCGGTGTGTCAGTCGGCCCCTTAGGCTTTATCACCCGTACGCCCGTCGCCCACACACCATAATGAATCTCTCCTCTACCCCTTCTCTCCACGCCACAGGAAAGGCAAACAACCTCCACTTGATATCTCTTTGTTTTTGGTTTTTGTTCATTGTCGCAGAAGCATTATCCAGTACCCAAAAGAAGATACTATTTGAGTATAGAAACACTATTATGGTACACTGCATGGTTGGTGCCTCTCCAAGCTTACAATTTATGATCCCATTAATGCCATTGGTCCAAACAATATGGTCCTACTCAAACCCAGAATTTTGACCCACCCACTTTGTCTGTGTCATTATAAAGAATAGAGAGAGAGAGAGAGAGAGAGAGAGGGGCATTTCTTGTATGGTTTCTGAGGGAGGACGCAGTTCAGTAAAGATTTTTAAGTCACCTTGAATTAATTGGTGTGTTCATTCAAAAGACTGTATTCAGAGCTATTAAGACTTTTTAAAAAAAAAAAAAAAATTATGTACAAAAACATCTTCTTACTCGAGCTGAGGAAACTCCATTCACCTATTGTGTGCAAATATAAATGTACTAGAAGGTTGTTCTTTATTTATAGTTTTTAAAAATTAGGTGAAATAAATAACAATTTTTAATAAACAAGTAGAAATTATTTTAATTAATTTTTAAATAATTTTTTTAAAAAAAAACCATAAAAAACTATTAAAATTGAATATGATATCATTTTTTCCTTCTCATGATCTATTTTTATTCAAATTACAAGTTTTTTTTTTTTTAATTTCTTTTACTTATCCAAAATAAATTATTATGTAAATAAATTCTAAATTACACTATATTTGATACATAGAAATGATTAATTTTTAAAAATAATTTGAAATATAAAAATTGATTTAATTAATATTAAAAAGTCATAGAACTCACTAACATTAGAAAGTTATAGATCAAAATTCATTTTAAATGATTTTTTCCTTTATATATATATATATATATATATCATATTTTTACAATTTTTTTTTCACTAAACAAATAAATTTCAAATGAAGCAAGACTTAATATGTGAATTCATTTGTAAGTCTAATAATTTTTTAAAATAACTTAAAACTCAAATAATAATCTAATTAATATAAAAAAATTTATAAACAAAAATTGATTTAAAAAAATTCTATTGTTTATCTTCTACATAAAATCATATTTTTTTCGAATTTTTTTACTAACAAATAAATTCTAAATTTTTAAAAAAATTAATGTGTTTAATTCATTAATAAGTCTAATAATTTTTAAAAATTAGTTGAAACTTAAATAGAAACCCAATTAATCTAAAAAAAATTATGGATAAAAATGGTTCATAATGAGTTTAATTAATTTTTTTTTAAATAATTTAAAACTCAAAAAATAGATCTAATCATTATAAAAAATAATAAACAAAAACTGATATAGAATGAAACATAACTTCACTGTGTCCCTATACACAAAATTATATTTTATGAATTTTCTCATTAGATTAAAAAATATTTCATTTTTCATAAACTTTGAATTAAATTTAATTAATATTATATAAATTGAATTTATAATGGTTTTACAAAATCAAAATAGAAAATTTGTTTTTAAAAACAATTTGTTTAAACAAGTTTTTTTGTTTTTTTTTATTTTAAGAAACTATTTTTAAAAATACCTTGCCAAGCGCCCTTGTTTTTATAAAATAATAATTTTTTTTTTTTCTTTTGTCTTAAAAACAGTTTTAAAAAACAATAGGTAAGAAACATAGCCAAACGCACCCCAATTGTTTTAGAAACTACGCAGAGAGGCCCAAGACGGGGCCCTTTTCTGAAAAATGGGTCCAAACTTGTTGGACAGTTATGGCCTTTCCCATTGGGTTCACAAACCCTATTGGGCCTCGTTGTCTGCAGGGACTTATATCACAACTCATAAGAAGCCCAAAAATGAGCCCCATTTGAATGTAGACCGAGTCTTTGGGAGACGAAGGCCACAATGCACGGCCCAAGTCATTTCCTGCGCCACCTCACGGGATTCCTTCTCCGGCGGCACCTTCTCCACACAAAACCCGGTCGTCGGTACGTTCCCAGAAACGACGACGTCCAGAAGAAAGACAATGGAGAAAAGCACATGTTTCTATACAAGAGTTGGGGTCAACACGTCCTAACCAACCCAAGGGTTCTCGACACCATCGTTCGAAAATCAAATATAAAGCCCACAGATACCGTCCTTGAGATCGGACCCGGCACTGGAAATCTCACTCTAAGGCTTCTTCAAGCAGCACAAAGGGTCGTTGCAGTTGAGTTGGATGCTAGAATGGTGGAAATTCTCCGTAAACGTGTTGCTGAACATGGTCTTGAAGATCAGCTCACTGTAAGAGACGTTGTTCTTATGTTGTTCGATGTAATGCCTTAGAGAAACTTGTAAGCTTTACATGGCTGTGGTACAAGCTGATACGAATCGGGGGTTTTGCAGGTTATATGTAAAGATGCATTGAAGACGGATTTTCCTCAGTTTGATCTTGTTGTGGCCAACATCCCGTATGGAATATCTTCGCCTCTGGTGGCTAAATTGGTATTCGGGGCGAACCCATTTCGAAGCGCCACGCTTCTCCTTCAAAAAGAGTTCGCACGGCGGCTGTTGGCTAACCCCGGCGACTCAGAGTTCAACCGTCTGGCTGTGAATGTGAAGTTGGTGGCTGAAGTTGAGTTTGTTATGGATGTAAGCAAGAGGGACTTTCTTCCATGTCCAAAAGTTGACTCTTCCGTGGTTACAATACGTCCGAAAGCCGAAGTTCCGGATGTGGATTTGAATGAATGGTGTGCTTTCACGAGAACGTGTTTTAGTAAGAAGAATAAGACATTGGGTGCAACGTTTAAGCATAAGAGAAGGGTGATGGAGCTTTGGAGATTGTCCAATTTGAGGGGTTCAGAGACAGGAAATGCAGTCAGTGGGTGCAATTATGATTGTAGTTATGATGAAGATAAAGAAGAGGAAGAAGGGAATGAGAGTGATGAAGGGAATGGTGATCCATATCCCGGGTCAGAAATGGAGATGAGTCTGTTCAAAGAGAAGATAAATGGGGTTCTGAAATTAGGTGGGTTTGATGATAAGAGGCCTGCAAAACTGTCTGGGAAGGAGCTGCTGCAACTGCTTTCCTTATTCAATCAAGCTGGAATCCATTTTCATGATCAAGCAAAGCCAAGGAATGCAGACAATATAGCTGTTGCGGCTTCTTACAGCACATAGCAGTTCCACCTTCTTGTACTATCCATACCATGTGGGTGGATTTTATTGATAGATTGCCCTGCTCAAGTGCAAATTCGCATCTGGGTGGATTCACCTATCTTACATCATCTTACTAGGAAGATGTGGAGAGAAAGTTGCCTTGCTTTTTGCAGCAGTTTGGGCTTTGTTTAGGAATTTTTAAGACTAGATAAGTGGGAAATATGTTAGCAGCCGCCAACAGTACCTATGTTAAAGCTGGACGGCATCCTGTAGCAGCAGCTAATCTGCTACTGTTAAGCTTTCGCCGGAAATCTCATATAGCATGGCGGAAAAGATTACCAGATGCGGTCCACTTCAATACAATATTATCACAGGAGATTTAGGTCCCAATGGGAACCTACTTCTGAATTCTTTTAAGGGCTATATTTGGAACTATTCTCAATAACAATTTTTCTGTTTTTGAAAATAAAAGAACATATGAAAACATGTTTGGCTGTTAGTTGTTCCCAAAATATGTTTTTGAGAATGGTTCGGAAAATAGAATGATTTTTGAAAACATATTTTAATTATTTTTTATTATTTTTACTTGTTTTTTAGGATCTATTTTAAAAAATATTTGTGCAATATATTTCATATCTTCTGAATTCATATGGTATCAAATTAGCAAGTCTGTACTTCAATTTTTCTTTGGTTATGGGCTTCACTCTTCGTCCATGACTAAAGACATGGCCGAGACAACTAAACCACCTTTGAATCTCACTCCTAACAACTTTCCATCATGGATTCGATGGGATGGAATTCTTCTGAGCAAGCATAATTCTACTCCTTGATGCTAGGCTATGATCTTCCGAGCTACTTTGATGGACAAGGATGATCTTTAAGTCTTCATTCTAAGTGGACTTCGGCCAGAATTCAAAGATATGCATGTTAGACTTCATACTCGAGAATCATAATCTCGGTAGAGGAGCTACATGACAAACTAGTTAAGCATGAAAAGCTTCATCAAGCAAGAGGATTCTCTAGCTATTCATGCCTCCATTATTTGCAATTAGTCACAAATTTGGGTAGTTCAACAGCTGACTCAGAGGCTAAACAACAAAAAGTTGTCTCATGGACCTTAAAACAAGCATACTAGTGCTATGTGATAAGGAATTTGATGCCGTTATTCATGGTGGAACTTGGGAACTGATTCTGTTGTCTCCAACTCAAAATGTTATGGGCTGCCAATGGATCCTTCATTTTAAACAAAACTTGGATAAACTTGGATGGGTTTGATCACAAAACTCTTTTAATTTACACAAATCGGGTGGTAAATCAAGGTTTTTGCTTCAAAAAAATGACCAAAGGATCTAAAAACACCTAGAGAGCACCACAAAATTTAGCGAGCCTCGACTATGATAGCCCCATGAAGGGCGCTTAAGGGCTCTCAACTAGCTTCCCCACCAGTTTTCCATGTTTACTGTACTCCTTTGGTTTCCTAATCCACTGTCCCTTTATGCCATCTATTTTCCATCATATAAAGCTATAAAATTGCTAGGTCTTGGGATGTTTTTGGACTGATCCTCACCTTGAAAAATATTGGAAAAACTTGTGTTGTCATTCATGCATCTGCCATGAAAAATAGATCTGAGTGAATTATCTATATTGTTAATTCAATTGTGTAATACCATCCACCATACTTTAATTGATATGTTTGTCTTGTACGCAATTTTTGATGAGGTATCCATTAATTGATTAGTTGAAAATTCATTTTCTCCCATTATTTGCAATTAGTTAATTCAATTGGGTTTGATCACAAAACTCTTTTAATTTACACAAATCGGGTGTTAAATCAAGGTTTTTGCTTCAAACAAATTACCAAAGGATCTGAACAATGCACCCATTCCATTTTACAAGTCCATTTTTTGTGCTCGACTAAAATAGATCCTAACTTATCCATATGCTCAATGAAGAAAACACAAATGTTATGGTGTCGTTCATGTCTTAACTAAGAATTAAAAGACTCGGTTAGATTACTTGTCATCTTATCCCAACGCATCTTCTTAAATTTAGAGATTGCCCAATGTTGAGGGTTATTTTCTTCAACCCACTTCACCAAATTATGATTAGATGTCCTTAAAGTATCCATTGCAACCTCATAATCACAATCTAACCAGCATAGGCGATAGAATCAAGCATTTGCAAAGCATTTTCCTTCTTTTTCCTCATTTGAGTGTTCAGCTTTGTTAAAAAGCGACTGAAGTTTTCTTTAATGTGACGATAGCAATGTGCATGGTTTTCATTGTCGAATATCTCTGAAACACTACAGATAGTCCCTTGGTGCCTATCAAATATTATTATAACATCTCTTTCACCTATGACCATCTTCAATTTCTCTAAGAACCAAAGGCAATCCTCATAATTCTCGGAGCTAAATAAGCCATAAGCAAGTGGAAACATGCCATCGTCAACATCATATGAAGAAGCTGAAAATAAAGCACCCTTGTATGGCCCACTCATGTGGGATGAATCTATTGATATAATAGGCCGACACCCCATTTTAAACCCATGTATTGACACTGAAAGGGCAACAAACAATTGCCTAAAATGACCATCATCCGAACATCTATATTCAATAATCGTCCTTGGATTTGTTTCAATAAGTCTTGTACACAACCAAGGCAACAACTTATATGAACATTGGGGCACACCGTGAATTCGTTCTTTAGCCTTCTCTTTCAAGTTCCATGTTTAACAATAGTTAGAATTTGAGAAGGCAAAACTCTGTTCTCTTTGTAGAAGAAAACCAGAGTGAAAGAGAGTTTATATATTGTTCAAGAAACTCTATTACAAGAAGTAAAGACAGCTGTAGTGATAGCTGTCATAATAGAAATCAAGTAAAGATCACGTGGGATCTGTAACCACTTCCTCTATCTTTGGCTTATCATCCCCCCTCAAGTGAAAGGGTCTTGGAGCTATGCAAAGCTGTGACTTAAGGGACAAGAACCGAGAACTTGTAAGATGCTTAGTCAAAAGATCAGCTGGTTGATCTTCAGTAGGTACAAAATGCAGCTGTATCTTGCCTCGTATGACTTGATCTCGGATGAAGTGAAGATCTATTTCAATGTGCTTCGTTCTAGCATGAAACACAGGGTTCTTTGCCATATGATAAGCACTGATATTATCATACCAGAGCAGGGGAATCGCAGGTATAGGAACACATAATTCTTGCAACAAGGCTTGCATCCATATAATTTCTGCAGTAGCTAAGGCAAGGGCACGATATTCAGACTCGGCACTGCTGCGAGACACCACTTTTTGTTTGGTAGAGGACCAAGAGACTAAGTTACCTCCCAGATACACCAAATAGCCACTGGAACTTCGCCTATCATCAGGTTGAGCACCCCAATCTGCATCTGAGAAGCCTTCAATTGTCAAATTGGTTGAAAGACTCAGCAATAACCCATCTTGCATTGTTCCTTTAAGATAACGAAGGATTCTTTTGACTGAAAGCCAATGAGCTGAGGTAGGCTGTTGCATGAATTGACATGCCTTATTAACTGCAAAAGCTATATCAGGCCTTGTTATTGTTAGATACTGAAGTGCCCCTACCACACTTCGATATTGAGTGACGTTGTCCAGAGGATCACCATCAAACTTGGACAAATTCTTCCCAACAGTTCCGGGTGTTTTTGCTGGTTTGGTATCAAACATTTCAGTTCGATGAAGCAGATCAGAAACGTATTTGGTTTGGCTTAAATTCAGAGAGCCTTCATGGTAAGAGACCTCTATACCAAGGAAGTATGATAGCTGTCCCAAATCTCTCAAAGCAAAAGTAGAACCAAGCTTAGCAATGAGTAAGGAAATCTGTGTTGAGGAGCAACCGGTGATGATTATATCATCAACATAGACAAGAACAATCAAAGTAGTAGATTCACTAAAGTGTAGAAACATAGAACTATCAGTTCTAGAGTTGCTGAATCCCCACTGTATAAGGGCAGAACTGAGTCGTTGAAACCAGGCTCGTGGTGCTTGTTTCAAACCATATAGAGCCTTCTTCAATCGACACACTTTGGTTGGGAATTTACTATCCAAGTAGCCAGGAGGTTGAGACATGTAGACTTGCTCTTCTAACTCACCATTGAGAAAAGCATTGTGAACATCAAGCTGCCTAATTTCCCATTGAAAACTGAAAGCCACGGTTAGTATGATTCGAATGGTTGCAGCCTTAACCACCGGACTAAAGGTCTCAAAATAATCAAGACCATGAGTTTGGTTATACCCCTTAGCCACAAGTCGGGCTTTATATCTCTCTATGCTCCCATCTGGCTTGTGTTTCAACTTGTATACCCACTTACAGCCTATTAGATTAACTTCAGAAGGCTGTTCAACAAGATCCCAAGTTTGATTCCGATGAAGAGCAGCAATTTCTAAATCCATAGCTTGAATCCAATTTGGATCCTTGAGAGCTTGTTTGAGTGTATACGGTTCTGAGATCTTTACAGCAGAGAGATAAAAAATGGTCTTCTTCTTGGTTATACCTCGCATTAGCCTTGTTGTCATGCGTGGAGCAGGGGAAGGAGAAGGAGGTTGATTCTCATGTATAGCTTCGGGTAAGGTACTAGGGCAGGAGTAACAGTAAGACTACTCACAGAATCAGAAGCTTCACTCGTGGAAGGAGAGGAAGAAAGTGAAGATGTGTGGCTGCCATTAGAACAGAAGGTTGGAGAAGGAAAGGAAGTTATAATGGGTGGAGTTAAAGTATCTGTTGAAGTGTCTTTGGTTGGGGAGAGAGGGTGAGTTTTAGCTAGAGGAAATTGTCCCTCATCAAAAACAACATGAGGAGTGATGTAAACTCGTCCAGTCAGAAAGTCAAGACACAAAAACCCTTTGTTATGAAGACTATAACCAAGAAATAGACTTTGAACAGAACGATATTGAAGTTTGTGACTGTTGTAAGGACGGATGAATGGGTAACACAAGCAGCCAAAGACTCTAAGGGACTTGTAATCCGGAACCTTTTGAAAAAGTGTGAAATAAGGGAGTTATTTTGGAGTACCTTACTTGGCATTCTATTGATGAGAAATGTAGCTGTCTGAAAAGCATATTGCCAGAATTCCATTGGTAAGGAGGCATGACCGAAATTTCTCTATTGTACCAAAATACTTTGCCTTTTTACGTAGTAACTCTGGTCAAGAAAAACTAGAGAAAGAGTCACTACGGCTTTTGTAGTATTCCGGGTATCGTTCTCAAGGACTGGCTTATGAAAATTGTCAATACTAGAATAAATGAATTGTTTTTGTTTAAATCCTTAAGTGAAAAACAATATGTGAATAATGTGAAACCAAGTAAAAGAAATTCAATTAATAAAAGAAAATGAATATTGATTTTAAATTCAATTGATTCAAGTTTGGGGTTTTCCACAATCCAACCTAGGGTATAGAAATTATAGAAAACAAGGGTATTTTAAGTAATATGATCTTAGGTTTTTGGGATCCTTGGCCACTCGCGATCAAGTTGGGTTCTATAACTCAAAATTGCATCCGAACCTAATTTTTCCTTTTTAAAACAGATTCCTAAAACCATCAATAATGAGATTGATTATCAATTTAAGATTTGGCTTTTTAATCCTTCCTACTCCTTATAGCTTTGTTTAGGGGCAAATAACGGCTGGTAAGACGAGGAAAACAAATGATCAAGAATTACCAAGAATCACTAGTATCGAGTAATAACCTACCGTATTATTCCCTAAACGAACTCACAAGGATAGGATAAAAATAATAATAAATTGTCATCCAACCAATAATTAATCTCATTGTTATAGAAATTTACCCATTGTCCCTATAGATTTCCTAGCCCTTAGGTTTTCATGCTTCAAGCCCCAAGTTGGCTCTTAGCCTCTCA